>NC_139653.1:3083700-3166200 GCF_951799395.1 Argentina silus | reverse complement strand
TGCTTTTTCTAATTTTAGAATAGAAAAGATCTCAAGTTAGCTTTCAAGCTAATTATTGCTTGAAATGTGTTCCAACATTAACATTCTAAATGTTTGCAATGAAGGCAAATTCATATGGGCTTAAGAAAAATACACTCAATACAATAATAACAATTGTATTTATCTTAGGGGATTTTGCTCCCTGCTATGTTTGAATGGAAGTTTGTTTTAAACCTCTTGTTCCTTTTTTATATTAACGTTTTATATATTATTTATGCTGTGTACACAAGTATGTCTCTTTTTGTAATTTATTATAGTTGATGTCTGGTTCTCCTATGTTGGCTTTGTCAGTAGAATAGTGGAAATACTTAATTTCCTCTCCACCATTCATAAATTGTGTTTGAGTTTAATAAATGACTGAACAAAGATGTTATTTACTGATTGATTTTTGTGTTTGTCAGAAAGGTTTTCTGCTTTGTCCCAGTTTTTTACATTAATTGGTGGTACAGATTATGTTACACTTAATTTGGACTGATCTTATAAAACAATTGTAAAATAGTTTCATATATATGTTTGCAAAAAGTCAATAAAAGATATCTTACATAAACACAACACAATAGTTTCAGTTTCAATGTTTATTGTCATGTGCTGGGTTACATCGATCATCCACTGTCAAAAATAACAGTAATTGGCCCATTGGTTTTACTTTGCACTGTCAACAGTACTATCTATGTTTCCCCACTAGACATACCACTGTCATTAGCAATGGGTAGACATACCACTGTCATTTTTTTTTTTTTTTTTTTACACTATTCCATTTCGCCTGGATATTTAATTGGCAACTCAGTTGTACATATCCTATATTACTATATTACACATTAATATATCATATATATCCAAAGCAATTAATTGATATTACTTCCATATTGTAGCCTAAACATAAAGATATGTATATTTTACAAATACCTTTTTCACTATTACACCATACTGCTAGATGAAAAAAATACATTTGAAATATAGAATAAAAGATATCCCCCCCCCCCCCCCCCGCTTTCCCAAACTTTATTAAACACAAACTGTATGTCAGTCACTCAAGTTGCAGCTGCTAACTGTCAAGGAAAACAATGAGACTGTGAATGATTGACATTCGTATTCCTGGCAAAAATAAACCATTTTTTAAAAGTAAAAACACTGTGGCCAACTTCATTTATGCTGAATATATGAATATTACATTACATTTAGGTATTTCTTATAACTGTTTACAGCTTATGATGGACACCAATATTGGTTTGCTACATCCATAAATCCATAAGGCCACATTTAGGGAATATTAAGTATTTGCATCTGTGCCAGTATTGCACATGTTCAGAATGGAATAGAAGAGCACACACACTTATTTGGATTATATTATTATTAGGGAGGATATTGTTGTTTGGAAATTCAAATAGAATTTCGTTGCGGTTAGCCACCAGTTAGAAATTCTATAATTCAGTCAGAGACCAAACAATAGTTGAACAGCCTAAAACACAGCGCAAAACCAGTGCAAAAACCAAATGAACAGAAATGAACAGCAACGCACTACAACACAGTCAACCAGAGAAAGGTCAACCAGAGAAAGGAGTGCACGGCACACACAGATGACTGCCAGGACAATGAAAATGAAGGAGCAAAGTACTAGAACACGAAGTTCAAGGGTTTAAATGCTACCTGAGAGTGGAGCACATTCAAACAAAGGACCAGAGAAAGGATTGCAAGCAGGGACTCAGAGAAGTATTGAGTGGACAGCTAGTGTGGTACACAGAGGACCAGAAGCAGAAGCAGAGAGCTGTTACACCAAGGATCAGGCACTGGAGCATGAGGCTGGGGCCAGGGCTCAGAGGACCAGGCCTGCCAGGAGAGAGAGAGGCCGGCCGAGGAGCTCATCAGCGCCGTGCAAGGACAGCTGCGTCCAGATGGTTGCTATGTGATTCTGCGGAAACGGGAAGCAGCTGTGGCCAGCGCCGAGCCCCCACGCTTCACTGGGACCTAACAGGGGACGGAGGACATTTGCATAAGAGGGATAATCTGGCCAACAAATCTGTCCCCTGCCAGAATCCCAAATCTCACTTCCCCTTTCGGCCAGTTTACTGAAATACTCCACCACTTAACAGTCAGAGTAAACCAATCCATTAGGGAGGATGGGATCCTGTTTGACCTTGCCAGATTATGTCCACTAGGGTAGCAGATCAATGAAAAAACGTTTGTAGTTGTAGGCTACATAGATGAGTAGTTTAGAACTAATTTAGAGTTCTTTAGAACTTGAGGGCAAAACATTTATCATGAATGACCATTCAGCAAACCAGTATACTTCTATTCAATAGTGCATAAGATACACTATTCCCCTATCAATTCACAGTATAACACTTAGGTAATCCCAGGATTTATACAATTGATAGATCCTTAAATCATATCTACAGAATACAGTCCCCAGACTGTGTCCTCAATAAATGGGGAGAAGAAAATCTGAGGGGCTGCATAATGGTACACTGATTCACTTCATGTCTGACTGCATGGGCTCCGGGTGGCCATGATCTTTGCTAGGATGAGTGAAAGGGTATAATAAGAAAGACAGATATAAATCAACAAGAATTTAGCCAATCTTCAACAATCTTGAAAGGGGAACTTTTCCTTTGTATGGTATTGGTCACATTTTAACTAAGAGCCCAATCTTATCTCACCATTTCTGGGCTTTTAGATGTAAAGATATGATAGATTATAACATTCTTCTTAATGTCAGTGGCTGAATTTACCATCCCAGTACCAGAGGAATTCTGTGCATCTGTCCCGGTCCAGCTGTGGTGAGCCCTGCTGTTCTGACTAGCTTCCACCACCCCCTCTGGGATGTGCACACTACTTGCATTGCTGGCTAATTTTACAAAGTTTCAATACTGCGGCCAACCACAGAATTATGAAAAATTAATCAGCAACTTGACAAAAAGATGAAAAATACATGAAACCCTTTTTTCATGGTCTTCCAGTTTTTCAAAGATTGTTTCATAAAAATTACATGACAATTTTATTTCATGTGTGCACAATCTATAATCGGCTCCTTCTCAGCCAGCAACTCTATTTGACAAGAGAGGCATTCAACTTAAAAGGAGATCAACTACATTCAAATCCCTGTTGACTCCATATTTTGGTATAAGTCTTGACAGAGAGGACAGAAAGTTTCTGCTTTAAGGAGAGGACAGGCAGCACTATTGCATTTGATGCAACCTGTCTGAAAGCTTTGTGGGTTGAGCAGGATTAAACTGCTAGGTGTTTATTAAAGCAATGTCATGCACAATATGTTATCTAGATAGATGCCTGTTCATGATAATTGACAGTCATTGGATAAAACAAAAATAAATCACAAATCGTACACTTTCATTTCAAGTGAAAAAAAGCATTTAATTCTAGATGGATTTCAGGTCTTTAGGCCTAATGAACAGAAAGCGGTTTTCCTGTTTTGTTGTCACTGTGACAGGAAGGGAGTGCAATAGCAGACCTGTGGGTATGTCTTATCATGAGACCAGGGGTGCATTAAGTTGGCTAAAGATTTTGAAACTTTGAGCAACGGTTCATACTATACACATTCACTCACAGTGGTGCACAACATTCTTCAACTTTCTTTGAGGCATTTTTGCTTGTTTGGTGGGCGCAGCCCTATAACCAGCACCCATCGATATGACTGGTCGTTAAAATATTGTTTTTTTGTTCAATTAAGCGCTGAACAACATTTCTGTGCTGCTGAACGCTGCCCTGGATACACACAGAGTTACCCAACTTCCCCTTTCATGGTTAGCATATCCATTGCTTAAGACTTCAGGATCTTTTGGAATCTCTTTTTAAGAACTATGATTAATCTCCTGTTAGGGGATGAAGACAAATTACAGGGACTGAGGGAGACCTTTAAGATCATTTTGATAAGGATTTGAGTTCATGAGGATGTTAGGCTGGTGATGCTGCTGAATTCCAGGCAAAGGTACAGTATGAGAAAGTTTTCATCTGCTTTGGACAGATAGGTAATGGAGTGAAAAGAGAACAAAGTGACACATGAACCCATGGCCCATCCTGAGCAAAAAACAACCTTTGCCACATTTCCTGTGTTACAAAGAAAAAAAAACATTGGTAATAAAATGCCACAGAAAATATTTGGAAACTTTTATTAGGAACACATTTTACCAACATCCCGTGTAGTAAGAATAATACATTGCAACTGCATCAGGAATCAAAATATCAAATATAATCATGTTTGCTCACATTTAAGGAGAAGACAATACAAAAGATGCAATGCAGAAGATACAAAATTCAGAAGAGACCCCAAAATAAACTTGTTAATTTTCAACCAGTGTGTGTTACGCTATTATATCCCACCCAAAGGCTTACAACACACTTTTATATCCACAACTGTCTGAGATGACAAATATACAGCACCATTTCACTAATCATTGTTTGAGAATCACAGTCCATGTTAATTAATCAACCTTAAACTGGTGAAACCTGCCAAGATAAATGCAACAATTTTCCTTTTAAATGCAAGGTTCCTTATTGAACAGTGAACATAGCATGCTTGTATCAATGAGATTTCAGACAGCAGTAAAGGGAAAACATAAACCATTTGCAATGTCAATCCATGCTGCAGCCTGATCAACGTCCACAACCGAAAGTCTTGTTCCAGTCCTCGTAGAGCTCCAGGTCCTTAGCTGAGACACTGGGGCGCACATTCTTAAGGGCCTCCTGGAAGTCAACGTGGAGGATGGGGCGCACCTGATCAGGTGTGATAGTAGCAATGTCACTGAACTGGATGCTCCGGATGGGGCCTAGTGCTGCCTCTCGACACAGCTGTGTCATATCAGCCCCCGAGAAGCCCTCTGTCCCTGTGACCACGTTCTCCAGCTCGTACACTCCTAGCTGGTTCTTCTCGCAAAACATGAGGTTCTCCACTATTTGTCGTCGGGCAGCAGCCTCCGGAAGGGGGATGTACAGCCTCTTGGAAAGCCGGCGACGGGCCGCCTCATCAATCTCCTGAGGGCGGTTGGTGGCGCCCACCACCAGGATGCGGTCATCAGCTGAGGTTGCTGCCCCGTCCAGCTGAACCAGGAATTCAGTCTTTATCCGTCGGGAAGAGTCATGCTCTCCATCTGTCCGCTGAGACAGCAGAGAGTCAATCTCATCAATGAAGATGACTGCTGGCTGGTGGCAGCGGGCGATGGCGAACAATGCCCTCACCATTTTCTCCCCCTCGCCCACCCATTTTGAGGTGAGCGATGAGGCACTGATGCTGAAGAAGGTGGCCCCTGACTGGCTTGCAATACACTTCCCGATTAGAGTTTTGCCGGTCCCTGGGGGCCCAAATAGGAGGATGCCTTTGGGTGGACCACGAAGGCCAGTAAAGATGTCAGGTCGTAACATAGGCCAAACTACAATCTCTTTTATGGTGGCCTTGGCAAACTCCAAACCAGCAATGTCATCCCAGGCCACAGGTCGCCCATGGTCCATGATTTCACTCATGATCAGCTCAATGATCTTGGGCTCAAAGTTTTTCAGACGCTCATCCACTAGTTCAGTATCTTGGGCTGCATTGTTGTTGGGACCACCGTCCTCCTCCCTCGGCATGGGGGACACAAATTTTGAAAATGTCCCTCGTGGTCTATTTGCTCCCAGGGACTTCTTGGTTGCAGCAGCCATACTAGGTGGCTGAGCTCTCTGGGGCTGGTGCGAGTGTTTTTTTTGCTGATCAGCAATTAACTGCTCTCGGGCACTTTTAAAGTTAGAGCCACTCTGTGACTCCTGCCCTGACTGGCCTCCAACTGCCCCCCTGGCTGTGTCCCCACCTAAGATGTAGAATGTTTTCTTCTTAGACGGGTGAGAGGAGGGGAAGAAGACAGACTGGTTACTGTGTGAGCCACAGACAGGGCCCTGATTTGCTTGTGGAGGGGCTGAGGAGTGATGGCCAAACAGAGACTGTGCCCGTGCTGGGGGGTGAGCAGAGGAATGGGGAATGCTGGAGGCTCTTGGTTTCTCTGCAGCACCACCCTGTGGACTGCTGAAAGTGCTGTTGCCCTCAGTCTTGGCCAATAGGGGTAGAGGCTCTGCAGAGGGAACAAACAGGGAGCTGCCTCTGCCCTCCTGCCTAATACATATGTTAACATCTGTAGGTGTCATCAGGGAGTTTCCCCCGCCTGTCCCAGCCTGAATCATCTTCTGCACGCATGGCAGTTCCAGCACACTCGTGACTGTCAGGGACGACTCCCATTTGTCACTGTGGTTCTTCTGACTGTGGGCCAGGTGTAGTGCGCTGTCTGCATAGTTGTTAAGCCCAGTGTGAGGGTCGTCCGAGTCAAGCACTGTGGCGTAGCGCTCTGAGTAGGTCCTGAACAGGCTGGCTGTGCTGGCCTGAGAGAGCTCGGAGCTTGCCCATGCATATTGAATGGAAAGGATGTGCGCCCGATAGGCTTCTGCCGTCTGTTCAGGTGTGCAGGTGCCAGAGGAAATATCAAAGGACCTCCTCTGCCACTCATCCAGGTGTGCGCCAGTCATGCCTGGCGTGCTCCAGCCTGTTTAAAGAGCAGGAACCAGAGTCATTAAACATGCATGATCCAAGAAGCTGCCAGGCAAACAATACACACACTCAAAGACACACTCATTTAAATTCCATGAGCCTTTGAATATAAGCTACATTGAAGAGAGCATCTAAATGCACAGATACCCTTGGCGGAATTAATTTGACTGTGGTCAGTTGAATTTCAATTAAATCAATTCAAGAAGCAAATACAAATAACAATCCAATCATTGCAAATAGGGCAGTTATTTTTTATGATTTCTTGATAAACTGAAAATGAGGAGCTTTTGACATTAAATGTTTAAATTGTAAATTCAAATCACTTACCGAATTGTCCCCAACAATGCTGCAAACCACCAAGGGCCACCAAAAAACAACAACAATGAAGCAAACTAATTTACATCGCACACGAATTACTACTGTAGGCTACTACAGAAAATGAGAAAAACTTGCTAATAATACTAATGCCTATAGTTAGAGCTAGGGTATACGTTTTGGTATGACATAAGAGCTATTCAGAACTGCTGGAAATCTTAGAGGGCTATTTGGCTATAATTTGCTTAGTAGACCTTGCTCTGTGCTTTCACAATATTTTACCAATGAATTCCGACAAACTACTGGTAGCTAGCTGTTGCTGTTAGTTTAGCTAACTACAGTGTACAGACCCAGTGAGGTTTAGGTTGATTTAGTTACATTGCCAGCTGTCAGTCATCAGGGTTAGAGCTACTCGACAACATCATTATGAGAGATTACTCTTGATATCCAGACTTTAAAGCTTGCGTTGATTTTCCAAATTAGCACAGTTCCGAATATGCAGGTAAAAATCCCCGCTTATCTTCTTCTGTCTCGTTTAATAGCGATTGGCAGCTAATGTGAACTGTGCATTGCCGCCACCTACTGGACTGGAGTGTGGACCACCAGGAACAGAAAAAGTCAAAATGCTGTACCCTGCTCGCTAGCCCTGCTGCATCCCAAAAGATATTGAAAGACCAAATTGAACAGAATATCCACGGAAGCTCACAACCAGGTTTGCTCTCTCCATCCTGTTTCCTGTAGTGATGTCACAACATTGAATTTACTCCTCCTGGGGTTGTTTGTACTGCTATGAGAGTAGTATTTCTCACACCATTTCCAGATTTATAGTTTATATGTCATTTAGTTAATTAACATAAGTGGATTTTTTACACAGAGCCAAGCATTGAGGAGATAGGTCACTTTTTATACCTTATAGTCAGATGGTTCCTTACCTCGAGAGTAGTCCATGGTTCAGGAGAAACTGTAGAAACCTAAGGCAGGGTTCTTCAAATAGCCACTACTAACTTCAGTTAACATTAGTCATCACTAACAAAACATTTATGGGATCAAGAGACAATGGTTAACATTGCATGCATGGCCAAATCAACTCAAATGAACTAGCTGACTTGGTTGGTAGTTATTTTGAGGTCATTTGGCCACAAATGTTTGTGAAGTTTGTCTCTTGATCCCATTGACACCCATTGATTTGATGTTAGCGATGGCTAACATCAAATGGTGTGTGTGTGTGTGTGTGTGTGTGTTTGAGAGAGGCAGGTAATTCAGAATGTGATAACGTTACATATTTCAGCATCTATCTAAACCAAAAGATGCCATTTTTAAACCTCTGCTGGTCTTACACCTTTTAAGCTATTAACACCATTTCAACTGTAAAATGTGCCAACTCCAAATTATGAACTCTGATAAAAGCTTTTTGACTTTTAACTTTTAAAAATATGAATATTTTTGTAACTCCAAAACCTCTCATTTGGTTAACATGGTGGAATGTTGATTTAGGCCAACATTCTGTGAGCTCCTTTGTTACTGCAACTGCCTTGGAACTTTCAGGACTCTTAAAAACAACGGGAGACCTGCAGAACATTCTTAGAATGAATACACAACAATGCACTCTCTTTGCTACCGGTTCTACCCCACTGGATAAAAATCCTGTGTTTTCTGTAGTTGGGTCTCTGGGAGCTGAGCGGAAAAGAGCTATTCTGCTGGACACTCCCGAACTAGAACCTGAACCCTGAAACTTTGATTGAGAGGGGAGCAGTCCCCTCTACAAAATCCCCTTTGTCTGTTTGTTTTGTGTTTCACAGGCTGAGCTCTGAGACCTGTAGACCGACCCATCCCCACTGTAGGAGAAAGCAGTGAGGAAGCTGGCTGTACCAGACAGGCAAGCCGGGATCATGTTCCAGTGGACAGAGGAGACAATGGAGCACGCTGAGCCCGACTAGAGACATTTTCTTTCGGGGATATGGTTCTCGTCGGGCCCTGGGAATCAAGAACCTGTCCCCATCCCCCTTTACTTTGTTGTCTTGTCTGTCTCTCCCCCCTCCCCATTAACCTCGTAGTAGGCCTAACTAAAGGTCCGTTTAGAGGGGCTGGTAGACTAGAGTGGGGCCACAGGGTGGGTCTGAGATTAAGGAGTGCAAACATTAAATGCTTGGGAAATCTAAATCCTGTGTTGGGTGGAGTTTACAAGGGTGCACTCTGTGCACAACTGTGACATCAATGTATTTCTTTAATGGAGAGCTCTAAAGAGGAGCTGTCATTAGGAAGCATCACAGTCTGAGGATGTGGAAATACTCTCCCCATAATGATTGAGACAAATGGTCAAAACCTTCACCCAGAATTTAGAGACCTCTGTGCATTAACTATATGAATTAAAGTACTAGCATTGCCTGTGCAAAGGGAACAATAAGGTGTTTGTCTGAGTTTCCTCAGATTTAAAATAAGAATCTATGAATTAGTTAAAACAAATAATCTGATGGTTGGGATTTCTGGATAAAAGAATTACATTGCTCTAGTCTAGATTATTTGACAATTGATATTAGTGCTGTTATTGTTCCAGAGGGTATCAACAGGAAGAGGTCTGTATGATGCCTTTACTAAGAATATATACAATTCAGACACCCAAGCCCTGGCTTTTATGTTAAAGTATCTCATCTCACCAAATTCTATAGGATGTTATCTTGAAAAACGTGGTAATAGGCTGTCAACATTCAAATTTACATCTGGGGGCAACGGCAGCCCCCTCTCTTCCATTTTCTATCAAAATTTAGTAAATTATTTGATATTTTGGTGATATGAAATAAAAGCATACCATAGGAAATACAAGTTTGTGGCAACTGTATCCAACGGTATCTCACACTTAAGTCAGTATACATTTTCTGATAGATCCACTGCATACTTTCAGCTGATTTACCCTCATGTATCATTGATAAGATATGGTACTGTAATTGAATGTTTATATGTTCAGTGGTCAGCCTTACAGCAAAGTGTGCATGGATTCACTGGCTATGTGGTTTAGCCAGCTAGCTCAACTTTTGATTTGCCTGCACTAATATCTGTGTAGCATCCAAACATTATGCTCTTAGTGGAAGTAAAAGTTAATTGGTTTCCTAATTCTGATCTTCTTGCTCTCTCTATTTACTCTAGAGAGAGTCAGTTAATATGTAACTAACAGTCTTAGAAGCAAAGGCCAAAATAAAGAGAAAAACAACGTACACTCACAGAGAACTTTATTAGGGACACTATACAAACACTGGGTAGGGCCTCCCTTGCTCTCAAAACAGCCTCAATTCTTTATGGCATTGATTCCACAAGATGTTGGAAACATTCCTTTGAGATTCTGGTCCATGATGACATGACATGATCACGCAATTCCTGCAGATTTTTCAGGTGCACTTTCAAGCTGTGAATCTCCCGTTCTACCATATCCCAAAGGTGTTCTATTGGATTCAGATCTGGTGACTGTGAAGGTCACTGAAGAACACTGAACTCATTGTCATGTTCATGAAACCAGTTTGAGACGACTTTTGCGTTGTGACATGGTGCATTATCATGCTGGAAGTAGCCATTAGAAGATGGGTAAATTGTGGCCATGAAGGGATGCACACGGTCAGCAACAATACTCAAATAGGCTGTGGCATTCTAGTGATGATTGATTGGTATTAACACGCCCAAAGTGTGCCAAGAAAACATTTCCCACACCATTCCACCACCTCCACCATGAGAAGGTGTACAGGTGTTCCTAATAAACTTCTCAGTGAGTGTATGTAGAATCACATTTGAATAAATATGCAATTAACATAATTTCATTTTCACTCTAATACATTTATTGAGCAGATCACAATCAATAACCTTTACAGTGTGACTTATTGAAATTGAGTAGCTGTTGAGTTGTTCAAATTAAATGATTAATCTTCATGGATCAGGCCAAGCACCAAAAATACCCACTTCCTACATGTATAAATGTACAGTATATACTGTGAAGATGGCTGTAGTACAGGCCTGGCAGAGCATCACCAGAGAATATACTCAGCCCTCAGGCAGTTATTGGGCTTAATTTGCATGTGCAAAGAGTGCCATGTTAACCGTAATATTCTAATAGACGCAATATATCTACACAATATATATAATATTGTTCTCAAAAACATTGTTTAATACAAGGTACAATAAGAAGCATGCTGTAGAGTATGATAATATTATTTAATAATATTTGCTCAAGCAAATTAAGGCCCATGGCACGCAAAGGATATAGGACTAAATATTAAGCATGAGTGCTTAATTTGGACATAATATTAATCTGTCCAAATACTTTTGATGCTCTGAAATAGGGAGACTATGTATAAAAAGTGCAGTTGTTTCTAAATGGTGGAACCAATATTTATACAAATACTCTCAAATAAAAGTTGACAATCTTTTGTAATATAGAGCCAAAAGAAGAAAAAATGCTTCACTGTCCAAATACTTATGCACTTATACTTATATAGTTCATACAGTATACAATATATGACTATAGGATACAGTGTTTTGGCTGCATTATTATTACATATAATGAAGAACACACAATCATTGACTATATGTGATGAAACAGCACCCAAATAGAGTATAGCACACACTGCACAATATGGTGTTAGTCCTCTTCAATATTTTATGGCTGTGTTCCATTTAAGTTAATGGATTCCAAGACCTTGCGTCATAGACCAGAGGTCATAAAGGAAAGGAGACTGTTTCATACTTTTTGGGACGTAGCCCCTCACACAGATTTGATCATCATACGGGTGGCGCGGGCAGAGTACGGGGCAGGGCCCTTCCAGGTGAGCCAGTGGAGGCCCGATGCCCAGCCCAGGTGTTCACCAGCGGGGTGCCAGTCACTGTTCAGGCTAGCCGAGCCACAGCGGCTGTACCACCACCCTCCGCCTTTAGAGAAAGTGCACTCATCCTGAGCGATGTCACCGAAGATGCAGGGGGAGCAGCCATCATTGTCCCAGTCGGTCGTGCTGAAACCAAATCCATTCTGGTCGATGCCTGGATAAGCCCCACGAATGGCATCCCCTATGGAGACACAGGGACAGGACAAGGGGGAAGAGAGAAGTGCATGGTAAGGATGGTAGACAAAAGATCTCATAGATGGAAGACACACACAGGCTACAGTTACACATAAGTTACACAACAGTTGCATGACAATGGATATGTTTGATAAATGTTTGCATGAAAACACCTCAAATCACCTCACACACAGGTGGAGTCCAAAGGTTGTGATGTATGCTGCCCTGCCCTGAGTGTGGATGGTCAGGTGTTTTGGTGTTTATTTGACAGTTGCCGCCCACAAATGATTTAAATAAATGTAAATCATACTGTGGTGGCCACACATGTGGGTATGTCAGACAAATGGCATTTGTTAAGCATTTTCAAATGTGTTGGCACAACAATTCTGGCCAATGAATAGTATACACAACCATAGAGTAAATAAAGCCATTATAATAATCAGGAAAAGGTCAGGATTCAAATACACAAATAATATTTTAAATGTCATAATATTAATAAATATTGTTACTTTACTAGTGAAAGGTTAGCCATTATTTTAGAAGACTAAGACTTATTGAATATACAGGAAGACCAACAATATTCAATACTGTAGAAAGGCCAAAAGGACCACAGAGACACTAATGCGTTTTGCAATACTTGTTTACAATGAGTCTGCATCTATTTCCTTATGCTCTCAGAGGAAAGGCATTGTTATTTAAGGCTCCACTCTAAAACCTTTGATAAGCACGTGTTTACATATATATATGCACAGTATAAACTATTTCATTTTAAGATCATCAATCCACAGATCCAACATAAACATTGCATGACACTATAATACTGAACCACATAACATGACAATGGCAAAATTACCTAGTTAGGCCACATGGTGAGGAAAAACTCCTAGCCATCCATATAAGCACATGTTCCCCTCTGCTGTGGAAACTACCATTACCTGCATTGCCTCTGTAGGCGCCAACATTCAGTTTATAGGCCTCATTCTCTATGCCCAAACTGAAGTCGCTGTAATCTGCAAAGGCAGAGCCCCCTTCAAAGTCCCACAGGTCCACCCTCATGGTCGATCTCCTCCCTCTACCCTTAGTTAGAGCCAAGACCTTCTCCAAGCCCAGCCAATGGTCCTCTGGGAAACAAAGAGAAAAGAAAACCATGTGTATTGCACTATCTAGCCAAATCTCTTTCCTTGATTACTTGTGTCCTCTCTCCCCGCCTCCTTCTTAAAACTAATTGGAGCAGGTCTGAGGTTCTTCTTCTCCTATGCATGTTGAGGAGGAAGGACAGAGGATGTGAGGAATCAGAGAAATACCTTTTGAGATGCGGCCCATGGCCAGTGTGGAGAACTTTTTATGTCTGGGCATCATGGACACAAATCCAAAAGATGATCATTTAAAGGTACACTTCACACTTTACCAGCTTCCAAAAGCTAGGTGTCACTAGTTTGAGGATTTTACTCTGAGTGATGTATTTGGGGGTAATCACATAGTTTTGAAAACTACAAGGAGCTTTAGGGAGGAGTGAGCCTACCGTTCCCGAATTAGAATTACTACTGCTTGGTTTGTTCACATCAATTAACACCGCACTGGTGCATACATCTCTCACCTGTGTTTACTAATGTGCGTAGACGCGCCTCCTTGGCTGGCTGGGAGCCGCAAAGCACTATGGTCGTAGGATTCTATCATTCTGACATACTACTTTCTGGTTCGTATAATAAAAGGCTATTTTCTCATTTATTTGCACAGATTTTAAAATATTTCCTGGTTATTTAGACAACAAAGACAACTTCTAACTTGCTTTTGATTCCTGGTGACCATCGGTGAAAATGTTCCTTTAACACATGATCACAATGCGTGTATGAGGGACGATGTGACC
This sequence comes from Argentina silus, assembly GCF_951799395.1. Lineage (NCBI taxonomy): Eukaryota > Metazoa > Chordata > Actinopteri > Argentiniformes > Argentinidae > Argentina > Argentina silus. The sequence goes on along the minus strand of NC_139653.1, from coordinate 3,152,420 downwards.
AGCTACATTTGCATACAGTATGATACAGTATGATACAGCATGATACAGCTATAAGTGATATGACTGAATCCATGATAAAGGCATGTTTAGCTAACACAACCTGCATTTGAACCAAGGAAGAGCAAAGTGAAGAGCTGAAGAGCAAAGTTTGATATTCATTTCACTACGTAAAGCTCAAGTTCAGCAATTAGTATCACAACATGAAATTTAAGTTGTTAATCTTAAAAAGATGTCAGTCCGCTCGAAATGGATCCCACTGTTAAAGGCCCAGATAAGTAGTTTTCCCTCTATCCTTCTCATCTAAATCCTTGTTTTATTGAGGTTGCAGCCTATGAAAACAGCATTTGACACAAATGTGTTTTGGCTAGCAGAGAGGTTGTGTAATCATTGTGGAACCCTGAGGACCCTTTCTTACTCTGTAAATTCCCAAAGCCTTGTTTGTAGGCTGCCCATTTCCTGTTGAAGGAAACCTCTCCCTTTGTGCGCTGCTGAAACACTGTCCAGCCGCCATCTGACAGCATTTCACAATACACCTGTACACAGGGAAACATATCTGTTTATGATGAGGTGGTAATAGATTATGCATTTCTTTCAAGTGATGTGCATCTAGGTATTTTGCAATTCAGAATGATTTGAACCATCAATTAACTGTTTTATTCTTATTTGTTTATCTTGGAGGGTTACTTTCCTTACAATTTCTTTATTTGAACAACATTAAACATATTTGTTCTTCTGCACTGGCACTCACATTGGGTATATAATTGTCTCCATGTATTGTGGGCATTATGATAAATCACGCGGTTCATCTGGTGCCTCTTCCAGATGCTGCAATCATTCCTAAACTAGCTTTACTAAGAGTGTCAGTAATCAAACACACAGTAGGTAATTTACCTAGCCTAATACAGTAGATACTGTACCTAGCCTACACTACATGATGTTTGTTTCAATACCTTGAAGGGGGCTCTGACTCCTGTGGGGTGGATGACATACACTCCACTGGCAGCTCGAGGGGAAAGCGTTTTGATCTGTGTACAATCTGTCCCTGAAACACACACATACACACACAAATTGTTTCATAATTTGTCTGAACAATTACACAAAAAGTTGAAGTTTTTAATTCTGTATATAACATTTTTTTAATTACTAGCCAGGCAGAAACACTTGTTGAAGGTGAATAGGAGGTGAATAGGTTCACCTATATATACTTAAACTATAATGTAAGTGGCTTTGTGTCAGCCAGCATCCACATACTGTATTAGTGCAAGTGAGTCAAGTCAAACGGTAACAATTTACATTAAGGTTGCATTTGTAAAGTGTTTATAAATGGCTTATAATTAATTAATAAATCACTTATCACCAGATCATTCTTCATTTATAAACCAAACAAACAGTTAGTTTAGATTGATCGATATTTACTTGGTGGTTGCCAAATAGGGAGCTTGCAATCATGAGCTAGTTATTAATGCTTTATAAATGCATTTATAAATGCTCTGAAAACTAACCCTGATGTGAAATAATGAAACATTATTTGCAATTGTTGTATAGTGGTTGCAGTTAGGAAATTGTATTTGCTAGTTTTTACACTGGATTTGTGTAATTATGGTTGTAATTACTCTTTATTAATGTACACTATCTATCTATGCCTCTATCCTACAATTACCACCATGACTACCCTCATCAGATATGGTTGAAACTGAGACCCTCCACTTATTGATTAATTTCTGGTATGGCAAGACCTCATTGGACAACTGCAATACCAGACCGGTTCTCCAAACTTCTCTGGGTACACTTTTATAATATTTTAAAACATTTTGAAAATTGATTTATTAACAAAAATAATTATATTTCATGATAATTATATTGTCTAATGCTGTAATAATATGTGTCTATAAAATGTCTCTATAGTACAATGACCGCCATATGTTGTCTAAATGGTACAATGGTAGAATGAAATAGACATAATGCACAACTTAGCAATGCTGTGCTAAGAATCATTCATCATCATCAATCAATCATCATCAAGAGTTTGAAACAATGATAGTCAAGGTCTGTAGGTTTGGATTTAATGACTGCTACTGGGGCACAATATACAGGTCACTCTGTATGTTACAGCAGGTTATCTGGTTACAGTTCAGCATGACTAGTATTTAAACCATTTATAGGGCAGTACCGTTATTTTGAAGAGAAAAATAACTCAGACTTTCAAAAAACATCATGAACCAGGACACTTCCTTGGTTTGACATCAATATGTGCAAGCTCTCTTGTGTTTCTATCTTTATTCAGTATTTTGTGAAAACTATCAAACGATGTATAACATTTACAAACAATCAGTAGGCTATGGCTAGCTGCTGCCTCAAAAAAAATGTAGATCACACAGCGCTAGCAACTTACTTCAAAGGTGACGCTACTAACTAGCTACACAAGCAAGTTATCTAGCTAGCTATATGCTCGTTTTGATACTGTCATGACTGGCTAGATCCACAGCAGTGTGGCTTTGTTGTAAGCTTGAAACAACTTGTAGTTTCAACACCGATAGTACACAGTTTCAAACAAAAAAATGTTTTGTAACTCTATTTTAATTAACATCTATTTTCATTCCACAGCAGGCCAGTAGACTTGCTGCAGATTGTTATTGGATTATGTTTCATTAAAGTTAATGCCATCTCTGTCATTACTATAGTATAGACAAGCATGAATAAACAATTGATGTGAATTATTCATTTATGACTACTTATTGCATGCAATGTTGGATCACTTTACTTGATGTCCCCTATAAACATTCATTACTGTTCATAATTGTTTATAAAAGGTAAGGCTACTTCACTTGGAGTGCCTTATTTTAGATGTTATACTGTAGGTGCACATTAATTATGCTTTGTTACAAATCTTTGTAACTCAATAGTTAATGTCAGTAACTCATTCATAAATGATAAATGGCATTACACTTTCCATTCAGATCACATTTCATCAGTTGGAAAAATTGGTAATCCATTAATAAATGTTGGTAAGTCATTCATAAATGATCAACAGTGTTACACTTTCCATTAAGGACTGTTACATCTGTTATCTATTACAAATGTTGATAAGTCATTAATCAATGGTTAACAGTGTGACATTTCATCAGTTATACATGTTGGTACCTCTTATATGGTCAGAGGTTTTCTCCATAAGTACGCATGATAGAAGAGTAGTCACGTGACATAATTGTCAATGTGGTCTACTCATTGATATACCCAAACCAGCTCAGAGCACTAACCACACATTGGTGAACACAGAAGGGGTAAGTAGTGGATAGAATATATAGATCAAATCTGTTAACCTTCATGGTGGACATGTTTAAATGAGGAACGTGTTGACAAGGACATCAGGATTTCAAGGGCCATGGTTTAAAAAACATGGTGACAGCTGTACTGTACTTTGGGAGATCTTCACATTGTACTGTGTGTAAAAATGTGTTGAATCAGTTTGGTGCCAGCTGAATCATCCCCACAATTCAGGAAATAACTTTACCGACTGTGCAACCACTGCAAATAATTTTGCATGATTTCACATCAGGGTTAGTTTTTAAAGCATTTATAAGTGCATTTATAAAGCATTAATAACTGGCTCCTGATTGCAAGCTCCCTATTTGGCAAGCACCAAGTGAATATCGACTGAACTAAGTTATAACTATCAGTTATAACTGTTTGTAAATGGTTTGTAATTGAATAATAAACTGGTTATAAGTGATTTATTCACTAATTATAAACCCTTTACAAACGTGACCTTAAAGTAAAGTATTACCAGTAAAGGTTTATTGGTCATACGCACAGGATATAGGTTGTAATCTGTACAATTAAATGCTTACTTTGCAAGCTTCCTATCAACAGTGCAGTGATAACACAGAAGTACAAACAAAATAACAGCAATATACAATAAGGTAAGTTGCAATACAAGTACTAAATCATTAACAATATCTCAAGTACACAGTTAGTAGCAGTAATTGGCAGTAGGCAGTATGTGTATACAAAAGATATATAGATATACAGTATGAACTATGCTATATTAGTCTAATAATAATTTATTACATTTACAGAGCGCTTTTCATCCTACAGGAATAATTGCAAAGTGCTTAAAATAAAAGATAGAGAATGTTTTATAATAATAATAATAATTAGCATAACATGGTTATGCTAATGTCAACACTTACCTTGGACAACCAATAGTTTTCGCTGGTCCTAAACAAAACCAACAGAGAACAGAGTCCCCCAGATTAACTACATAATACACAATTCTGTCAGAAAGTGTAGGTCAGTGGAGACTATGTAGAGACCTATTCAGGTTAATACTTTAAATAAGTGAATTATATGCAGAAATGCATGATTGTTTGACAGTGGCGAGTGTATTTTTACCTGAGTTTGGTCAGTGAGGCTGAAGAGACAGACCAACACCATTTCACAATAACCAATCAGATTCCACATTTTCTATGATATTCTGAAAAAAGGTGAGAGTAATATCGAGATGTCAGAACTAGATCGTTGGAAATACCACTACATTATCTCAAAGCAGCCCAATCAGCCTAATGGCTGCCCACTACTGGTATTGGTATAAATTTGAGAGATGCGGCAAGATAAATGTGACCACTCATTCATAGGCAGAGCTCTGGATATAAGGACAACTAATCTGTGATATTGTAATGATAGTTTTGAACATATTTCAAAGCTATACAATGTTTGTTTACAGAGAAATCCAAACAATTAAGTTAAATGCAATATTTTGGGCAGTACTAAGCATGTATTAGTCACATTCAAAGAATCAATGGGTATTAATTGAAATTATCAAACCATAATTCAAGGGATCTGATTGGTACATACAAATATTAATATGCAAATATACAATATAAATATGCTATATTATACACATGTAAGTTACATTCTAACAATTTCATCCAGAAACTTTTTATTTTATTTTTAATTATCCATAATTTGTCAATTAGGACAAGAATGGTTTAAACTTCTGTCTCCATTATTTTTTCCGACTTAATCATGGAAACATGTGATGTATCACATAATAACAACGTATAACAAACACTATTCTATTTGCCTATGTATGAGAAACACGTATCTTCTGCTCTGTGTCTTGTGTCTTAAGTCAATTCAGAGGATTTACGTATCTGCATTAATTTACTGAAGCACCACACATGATTTCTCCTCTCTCCCAGAAGAAGTGTCCACACCTACAGTACGGAAACTCAAAAGCTGACGACTGCTCAAAGCACTCTTGTATTCGAAACGTCTAATCTGAACTACGAACAGTATGGGGGAGTGCCAAATCATATCTGAAATATGAAATTACCACTGTGAGTATCCATTAAAAAACGCGAATTTATTTTAATGCATACTGTATTTATGAACTTTGACTGCAGCTTCAGAACGACTCTACACGGTTCATTCTCCTCAGCCCCCAAAGCAAACATTGACATTCCAAGACAGACTCGCCAGGACATTTTAAAAAGCATAGGAATACACACCCAATGCAGTCCAATGAAAACTCCAGTATTGTTGTCCAGTGTTCTTCAGGGCATGTCTATCCCAAAAATGTTTTAGGATAATATTTTAGAACACCCTAAATGCAGGTAAAAAGTGTGTTAAACTGCATGCTTTATGTTATGCTGCCTTTTGCTTGTACTTCTTTATTGCCCCGCCCCATGTCCCAGGTACGAGTAGCTATTGGATAGAGCTACAAGATTAAACCCAGCGATTGGACTATGCATTGAGCTAAATGCATCTGGCTTATTTAACAACAAGGTTCTGCCCATGGCACAAAAGCTAACAAATTTACAGGTGGAATTAATGTATCTGTTTTACCTGTAAATGGGATAAGGACAAAGAGATCTAAATAAGAAGAATAATAGATAGATAAGTGAACTTACACACAATAGAATGTAAGGGTATAACATGTTTATTAAAATGGTGACTTTTAAGTCGGGTACAGATACAACAGCTGAGACATAACGTTGTTTTTTTTATGGTTTTAGAACAGTTTTATTGATTTGAACTACCCAGTCATAGAATGTCTACTGTCGGCTGTAAGTCTCGTGCCATAGGTACTCACGCCGGAAGCGTTAAAATCATGGAAATCTGAAGCCACGCTCCTCTAATGGGGTACGGAAGTCAAGTTTCCCCATTGACTCTCACTACAAATAGCTTACCATTGGTCACTTTCCACATTCACTTTTATCAAAAAAGTTAACAGTCATCACCATCAGTCATCTGCATCATAGTTAATCAAAGGACGTCAAAGGACGACTGGAAAACGCATTGGAAACGTAAATTAGTTGTAATTTAGCTAATATGCAATTGTATTTATGGTTCGTAAATTATGTGTAATTTAGCTAATATGCGTTTGTATCGATCTAGCTTCATATAATGTGGAGAGTCGCTACAGTATATCCTATTAAACATTAGGCAGCCATAAGCGCTGTTCAACTCGACCATTAAAATGAAATAACTTAAATCCCCCACAAAACATGTTCCAAGCAGTAGTCGAACCCTGCACATCACGCGTGAAAGAGCAGGGACATCTCTATCATGCTACGCGGACTACGTGAGAAAGGGAGGCAACAAGCGTATATGTGAATTATCAGACCAGGTCACACTTACATCACATGCGTATGTCGGTTGCAAAAAGAAAGTTCCAAACTCCGAAAACGTGTCGTGTTGTGCGGTGGGATGCCAGAATCGAAAAGCTGTTAACAAAGGTCTTAATTTTTACCGAATACCATAAACTCACGCACCTTTTAATGCTAACCGCAGACGTCTTTGGTTGCAAGCCCTCAGGAGAAAAGATTGGAACCAGAACCCCATTAAAAATGCCCGACTTTGCAGTGCTCATTTGCAGGGCTCTGGCAGGTCTCCGGTCTCTGTATCAGATTCTGATGCGGAATCTGTGGTCCATGCTAGTGAGCACAACTGCTTTAGGTGCCAGTAGTTTCAGTTCTGCTATGTCTTCATCAGTCAGCTCTGAAAACATAATAAAATAAATGTTAGATAACTCAGCGCTGCAGGAAGAAGACTAACCGGATTATTAAAGACCCTCATCACCCCAGCAACAAACTGTTTCGGCTGCTCCCGTCTGGCAGACGCTACCGCAGCATCCGGTCTCGCACCACCAGACTCAGGGACAGTTTCATCCCACAGGCTATAAGACTGTTGAACTCCTGAGCTACTTAGCTCACCACAATGACACTTTAACTATGCCACTTTATAACATGCCACTATAAAATGCCACTTTAGACCAGTCGACATCTGGATAAAAACGTCTGTTTACATTTCACTTTTTACATTTACATTTATTTAGTTTTATATTTAGGTAAATATTGTTATTGTTGTTGTTTCTTTATTTTTTATTATTTACACTTCTTATTGCACTGTTGGAGGAGCCCAAGACTTAAGAATTTCATTGCCAGCGATTGCTCTGTAACTGTTGTGCATATGACAATAAAACCATCTTGAATCTTGAATCTTATTTTGTTAATACAAATTGCAACCACAGCTGGTTCCATATGTCATTAACGTGTTACATGGCACTGGTAATAACGTTTTTATATGAATTCTGTGTGATAGTAATGGTTTTACATGATGCAATTCAAAGTACTCATTTATACCTGCTTGTTACATGTCCATGACATGATCTTGTCTACATTCAGACTGTGTCTACATTTCACCCAAAAATCTATAATATATCATACAGTGCATTCGGAAAGTATTCAGACCCCTTCACTTTTTCCACATTTTGTTATGTTACAGACTTATTCTAAAATGGATAAAACTTTTTTTTTTTTTTTTTTTTAAATCAATCTACACACAATACCCCATAATGACAAAGCCAAAAACAGTTTAGAAATGTTTGCTAATTTATTAAAAATTAAAAAAATAAATATCACATTTACATAAGCATTCAAACCCTTTACTCAGTACTTTGTGAAGCACCTTTGGCAGTGATTACAGCCTTAAGTCTCCTTGGGTATGATGCTACAAGCTTGGCACACCTGTATTTGGGAAGTTTCTCCCATTCTTCTCTGCAGATCCTCTCAAGCTCTGTCAGGTTGGATGGGGAGCGTCGGTGCACAGCTATTTTCAGGTCTCTCCAGAGATGTTCGATCAGGTTCAAGTCCGGGCTCTGGCTGGGCCACTCAAGGACATTCAGAGACTTGTCCCGAAGCCACTCCTGCGTTGTCTTGGCTGTGTGCTTAGGGTCGTTGTCCGGTTGGACGGTGAACCTTCGCCCCTGTCTGAGGTCCTGAGTGTTGTGGAGCAGGTTTTCATCAAGGATCTCTCTGTACTTTGCTCCGTTCATCTTTCCCTCAACCCTGACTAGTCTCTCAGTCCCTGCCGCTGAAAAACATCCCCACAGCTGCCACCACCATGCTTCATCGTAGGGATGGTATGGGCCAGGTCATAAGCAGTGCCTGGTTTCCTCCAGACATGACGCTTGGCATTCAGGCCAAAGAGTTCAATCTTGGTTTCATCAGACCAGAGAATCTTGCTTTTCATGGTCTGAGAGTCCTTTAGGTGCCTTTTGGCAAACTCCAAGCAGGCTGTCATGTGCTTTTTACTGAGGAGTGGCTTCCGTCTGGCCACTCTACCATAAAGGCCTGATTGGTGGAGTGCTGCAGAAATGGTTATCCTTCTGGAAGGTTCTCCCATCTCCACAGAGCAACTCTGGAGCTCTGTCAGAGTGACCATTGGGTTCTTGGTCACCTCCCTGATGAAGGCCATTCTCTCCCTATTGCTCAGTTTGACCGGGCGGCCAGCTCTAGGAAGAGTCTTGGTGGTTCCAAACTTCTTCCATTTAAGAATGATGGAGGCTACTGTGTTCTTTAGACCTTCAATACTGCAGACATTTTTTTGTACCCTTCCCCAGATCTGTTCCTCAACACAATCCTGTCTTGGAGGTCTACGGACAATTCCTTCAACATCTTGGCCTGGTTTTTGCTCTGACACACACTGTCAACTGTGGGACCTTATATAGACAGGTGTGTGCCATTCCATATCATGTCCAATCAATTTAATTTACCACAGGTGGACTCCAATCACATCGTAGAAACATCTCAAGGATTATCAATGGAAACAGGATGCACCTGAGCTCAATTTCGAGGGTCATAGCAAAGGGTCTGAATACTTATGTAAATATGATATCAGTTTTTTATTTTTAATAAATTAGCAAACATTTCTAAAAAACCTGTTTTGGTTTGTCATCATGTGGTATTGTATGTAGATTGATGAGGGAAAAAATTAATTGAATCCATTTTAGAATAAGACAGTAAGAACAAAATATGGAAAAAGTGAAGGGGTCTGAATACTTTCCAAATGCACTGTATATAACCTTTGACATTGGTCTTTCTACGCTTTGCTCTGGCTGGCTGCAGTTGGTTGTCTGTCTTAGGCTTTCTGAGGCTTCACCTCTCTCTTGGATGTGTGGATCCACATATTAGTACCTGAAGTACAAGATTTCTCTGTCTTTCCCATCCTGACCCACAGCTCAACTTTTAACATAAGTGCAGCTGCATGGCTGCAGCATGACCCTAGCCTGCAGGAAAATGGTATAGAGATTTATTCCTAGCTATCTAATGTATTAACACATTGGTTTAAATGGTGCTTGGCTAGATATGTCAATAACCACAGCTGTATGATTGCAGCAAATGAGCAGTGAATTTGTATTAGATTAAATGAATGACACTGACAGTGGATTGGTAAGTAATAATGGAAAGGTAAGATAATTTAGTAAATTAACGTTAGGTACCCAGCCATACAGGTGCATTTAGTAGTCAGGATACAGGTGTTTGTCTTGTTGACACTAACCCACGCCTTGTACAACTCCGTCTTTTTGCCCTGTCATTGGCTAGGCAGCACCTCAGTCTTCAGCACTACAAAGTTTTGAATTTGGTAATCGTGAAATTGTATGTCTTGGACGTGACGAAAAAGAACAAAGTTGTACGCATCAAGCGACTTGTACGCTTTTAACTTCTCCCGGGTATAAACACTTGGAGTGTCGATCAGGTAAGTAAAACTATTACGTTAAGTCTTCCTCTCTTCATTTGTCCTGTGTTGTCCTTAGCAACGCGAGTTTTTTGCAACCTTGATGCGCGCGCATCCCCAATGTTTACAAACATATATGACGATCTGGCCCGGTGTGATCGGAAATCCGACTCGGATTAAAGATATCTTGATACAAACGCATATTAGCGAAATTACATCTAATTTACGATCCATAAATAGAAGCGCATATAAGCTAAATTTCACCCGAAAACATCCATTAAATACACATACTCATACTTCTGATTATTGCGCAATATAAAAACCCGGAGTAGGAATTCCATTGACACCGGCCTTTTCTCAATTGTTTTGATCATGACTCCTCGCGTCCTCTTCCCCGTCCTCCATTCGTTTCGTTCTCAAAAAGCATTGGAGGAGAATATGTAATTGGAGGAACCTAGATCTTCTCCTCCAATGCGTTTTTAGTAGGACGCGATGAGTCGTGTTACTAACAATTGAGAGAAGTCTAAAGAGAGTAAGTAGGGAAGAGGGGACTGTTAGCATTTCCCTTAGAGCATTCAGGTAAAGCTAGGAATTTTTCGTCGCGTCAATATCAAAACATGAAAAAACATTAAAGCACCCTGCAAACAATATAGCGATTTAGCAAGTACCTTAAAGACAGTTGCCTCGTTAACTTGTTGGCTAGCGTACACAATAAGAAGACATTCAGACAGTTAGTTGTTGTATAATGATTAGTCATTAAGCTTTATGATCACTATGATTTTTGTCGCCTTGCTTGCACAAGACAGTAAAGAAAGACATATATATATAAAGACATTATATTATCTTTATCAACTGCATATCCAGTAGCTATCCTGAAAGAGGGGTGCCTCATGCCCTTCATGTAGATCAGAAATGTTTGTAGTATCCCACCCCTCTGATTATACAGAGGGATCACTTCCTGCTTACAGACTTATTGTGTTCTATATCAGAACATTCATGCATAAACATTCAGGCCTGGATCATCTTTAGCTAAAAATACACACAGATCCTTACTTCCTTCAAAGCATGCACATCACTCACTCCATCATAGTCACATGCCAAACGCTTCCTGGGTCATTCAGACACAAAAATGGATGTAGAGGCTGGGCAAGATTACAGTACATCAGCAATTGCACTAGAACCTGTAAATGCCCTCTTGTGGCAAAAAATTGTATAACAACAACAACAACAAAAAGAGAAGAATAAGTTGTTGATGATGAATTTCGGTGTTAACTGATTAACTGTTCAATCGGTTACTGGGTCTCTGGGACAAGTTTAACACATTATTCCTCTTCCATTTCAAAGAACATTGCATTCATCCAAAACTTTATGAGAGAAAAATTGACCCAGTCCTCTTTCTGCTTGTTCCTCAGGTCATCCTTATTAGTCCTTAGTAGCTCCTGCCAATCTTCTCCAGCTGCTGGGCCACCTCAGGCCGGTCTGGGCCATGGAGAAGATCTTGGCCAGCTCACTTGGAGCAGAGGGCAGGGAGAGAGAAGGGTGAAGAGAGGGCAATTGTGCGTGTGCGTGTGTGTGTGTGTGTGTGTGAGAGAGAGAGAGAGAGAGAGAGAGAGAGAGAGAGAGAGAGAGAGAGAGAGAGAGAGAGAGAGAGAGAGAGAGAGAGAGAGAGAGAGAGAGAGAGAGAGAGAGAGAGAGAGAGAGAGAGAGAGAGAGGCAATATTGTGCTACTAATATTGCTAATAATTTAACTTGGCTAGTGCGGAGAGTGAAAACAAATACATAATAACTATAGACAGAGGGGCTAGATTTTTAAATCTGTCTCTCTCCTAAAAACACATTTTTATAGAATTACTTTTACCTAATTTTAAACATACAGCAGTGCAGTGATTTGGAGTGGTGGAGTTAATTGTATTGCCTTACTATTTTTATAGAGCTTATGTTTTTCCATTTTAAACTTGGACCTCCCATTAGTTTTAAGAATTTCTGCATAATGCACACCTGTCCCTGTTTAAACCAATAGTTGCGCTTATTTCCCTGTTTTTGTTTTCTTATTTCACTGTCTTATTTCCGACTTTGTGGCCTTATATAAATGTGCTATATAAATAAAGTTATTATTATTATGCTCATAATGTGCTGGGCAGAATGAAAAACAATTAGCATACAGAGGTACACTCACCGAGCACTTTTAGGAATACTATATTAACACTGGGTAGGGCCTCCCTTTGCTCTCAAAACAGCCTCAATTCTTCGTGGCATTGATTCCACAAGATGTTGGAAACATTCCTTTGAGATTCTGGTCCATGATGCCATGATTGCATCACACAATTCCTGCAGATTTTTCAGGTGCACTTTCAAGCTGTGAATGTCCCGTTCTACCACATCCCAAAGGTGTTCTATTGGATTTAGAGCCGGTTACTGGGGAAGCCACTGAAGAACAGTGAACTCATTGTCATGTTCATGAAACCAGTTTGAGACGACTTTTGCTTTGTGACATGGTGCATTATCATGCTAGAAGTAGCCATTAGAAGATGGGTAAATTGTGGCCATGAAGGGATGCACATGGTCAGCAACAATACTCAAATAGGCTGTGGCATTCAAGCGATGATTGATTGGTATTAACAGGCCCAAAGTGTGCCAAGAAAACATTCCCCACACCATTCCACCACCTCCACCATGAGAATGTGTACGGGTGTTCCTAATAAAGTTCTCAATACTCATGCCCTGAATACTCAAAAACCAATAAGTAGTTTACCAACCTCTCTTAGATAAAACATTCAACTATATCAGATTTGAGACACTACCCAGAAATATAACTCTCCAGATTCGGTGCAGCCAGAACATGATGTTGCTCCACCTCCCACACCACCCTCACCAACCTCACTATCACCCTCTGCCCAACCTTTAAATCAAAAACAAAGGGGAAGGAAAAAGGTTCTAAGAAACCGTTCAAAAGTGTATGCAGCATTGTATGAAAGCAATGCTAAGCTTGAGAAGGCTCTGCAGAAGGCCGAGAGGTACCGCAAACGGTATGATCGATTATTGAAGATGTTGCAATGCATTGACATGACAAAGGTTTAAGGTGTTTTTTTTAAGTATTCGGAAATTCATAATTTTACAATCACAACTTCGTGTGACTATTTTTGGTTAAAGTTGTTTACAGTAAGACTGTTCATCTGTTCATGGTAAGAGACCAAACAGACTAAATTGATTTGTTTAATGGAATTGTGTGCTTCAGAAGGTTTTCAAATAAATGTCTTCTGTTTTTCTACATGGACGTCCATTCATTGTCATTTCCACAGCACCCAGTCATTTCCACCACCTCATACCTTTTTTTAAAAATAGTTACAAAATTCTAATCACTCATTAAACACTTCTGCATAGTTTATGGGATAATGTTCCACTTAATGTAATAACACAAGTAGTTATTTCCTGAAATGTATCTAACCAATCCAATATTATATTTCAGGTTGTGGTGGATGTAAGCTTTGTGTTTGGTCCTCATCTCAATAAATTTACCTAATCCTCAAATGTATGGTAATTGCAATATAGGTATAAACTGGTAAAACTATGTGTGAAAGTGGTTTTACACTGTTGAGAAATTATGTAAATCATACTATTTTAAAATAATAATCAAATGTTTACATGTGATGGAAATTACATTTGTTCAATGCTGGTCGGACAATATGTAAAAAAAACACCAATTTGTCTTGTAATGTTAGTGCGTTCTCTTATGGATCATGAAACTAGACTAGTTATCACTTTTTTTCCCCTCAAGTTCACAAGGCCAAAAGTGCCTGTAGTTGAAGAATCGCCCATATGTTATCCACAAGCACATGCCAAACAGTTCACTTTAACTTACCGGTTGTCCTGTTTTTTCTCCAAAGCGCTGATTGCACATTAAGAAAACACAGTGACATTAGGCAAGACAACAGTTTTGGTAACTTGCCAATGTAATTTGGTACATCCCATTAAGCAAAAAAAAGAGTAATGTCATGCATGGCTCCAGTTTGTTTGTATTTCTTGGGACATTCTAACAATGGTTTGGGAACTCCACTCCAATAAAAACATTCCTGAAAATTTCACAAATGTTCCTAAAAAAAAAAAACAGAAACTCATTTATGAGACAGTGGTAAAATGTTGTTTTATGTTACGTTTGCTATACCATCGTCTCTCGACACTGTCAAACATAGCTTGTTCAATGGTTACTGAGCAGTCAGAACAGAAGTGGGTAGGCTGTTAGTGTTGACAGTTAGTGTTAGTGTTAGTGTTGTTACTGACAGGTCGTAGCACCAATCAGATATCACACGCGAGCACACTTGTTTTTAAATGTAAAACTTCAAACAAGCGTTTTGTTTTTAGACTGTTGGACATCTCCATTGCTAAATTCTAACTAACTCGCTATCTTCCATAAACAACTGTAGGACGACAATGAATAACAACAGCGTGGGGGTGAGGTAGGAGCTTTCTCAGCCTCAATATAATGTAGTCCTCCGTGTTTCGAAGAAGATCCAATCACATTGGGTCTTTTATTTGGGTCTCCACCTCAGACTGCCAATAAGTATAACTCGTGTGGGGTAATTGGACTCGCGTAGAGGTTGACCCCCGTCCCCCCGTCCCAAATCAGGGGGCTCATCAGTGTCGTCTGTTGGATTCTACCTCGGATTAGTGGTCATATGACCACATTCTGCCAGGCTTCACGGTCGCCGAATTGCCTGAAACAATTTTAATTTGTTCTGACTGTTGGGACAGAGATCCGCTATTTTATCAACCACTAAACAACCGATTTCGAAACTATCAACATGGAATCACACAAACTATGTTCACATTTCGTGCATCTGCTGGTGTGCGCTCTCTAGATTCCGCCTCTTCCTCAATCGGATAAACGAATTGAAATACCCGAACGATGGCGCAGGACGGTGCACCTGCCGCAGAGGAGTATTGGGGGGAGAAAATAACCTACGAATCAGAAGGAGACGTTGCAGGTCTGGAAGACATAGACTATGATGATGTGTTGGAGCTTAATCAATTTGATGGACTGCCTTATTCCTCTCGGTATTACGCACTGTTGAAGGAGAGAAAGGCTCTACCAGTTTGGAGAGCCAAGTGTGAGTTCATGGACTATCTGGTCAGCAGTCAGTTTGTTTTTGTCACTGGCACTGCTAAAACGGGGAGAAGTTCCCAGGTGAGGGAACATTTTCTATCAACATTTTCTATCATTTTCTACATTTTCTATCAATGCATATAAGACAATTTGTATTATTATAAGAAGGATTTGAGAAAAAGGTATTTGGTCATTTGAGGAAGGATCTTTGTAAGATGGTTAATGGAAGTATTTCTCAGCCTTATAAAGAATAACAGGCGTTTTGCTACATTTTGTCCCTGTGTCTTGGCTGTCATTTATTTAACCCTCATTTACTTAAACAGGTTATAAGATAGAAATCTATTTTGCAAGAAGAGAGACCTGCTCTCATCCTTGGACTGAGAGACAGACTTGCATGACATCTCTCGGGCTACAAGGTTCAACTGTAGTGGGAAATGTGTTATGAATGTTTAACTGTCTTTGTGTCCCTGTGGCATCCACAGATTCCCCAGTGGTGTGCAGAATTCTGCCTGTCTGTTCAGTACCGAAATGGTATGGTGGTGTGCACCCAGATCCACAGGCAGCAGACAGTGGACCTGGCTCTACGGGTGGCTGATGAGATGGACGTCAACATCGGCCATGAAGTGGGCTACAGCATCCCCCTGGAGACATGCTGTTCCAGTGACACTGTTCTCAGGTCAGCAAACACAGTCATGCAGGACACACACACACACACACACACACACACACACACACACACAGTTACATCACCCTTCCTCCTAGGTAGCTGTCTCTTTCCTTAAAGAAAAGTAAACAATAGGCTTTGGGTGGCGAAGGCCTCTTTTCAGCAGCTGCCCAGCTCTCCCTCTGACCATTTGCCATGCTCCCGTGTCTCGATCTGCCATGAGTCAGCTGGGAAACAAAGACACACAATGAGGGAGGGAGCAAAGACAACCAGGATGCAAGGAGACCTAATGAATATAATGACCAGACTAATCACTGGAGTAAATCACACTCTGGGACAGCCATGTTCAGCACCTTCATTAAGAAACCCATTTAGAATGATATTGAATGGTCTCCTTCAATATACAGTGCCCTGCATAAGTAATGGGACAGTGAAGCATTTCTTCTTTTGGCTCTATATTCCAAAAGTTTGTATTTGAAATCAAACAATTACCATGAGGTTAAAGTAGAGATTCTCAGAGTTTATTTGAGGGTATTTGTGTAC
Organism: Argentina silus; assembly: GCF_951799395.1. Lineage (NCBI taxonomy): Eukaryota > Metazoa > Chordata > Actinopteri > Argentiniformes > Argentinidae > Argentina > Argentina silus. Next base: position 3,136,092 of record NC_139653.1, on the reverse strand, counting down.
ATATTGATTTCACCATTTAGAAATGACAACACTTTTTATACGTAGTCCCCCTATTTCGAGGCACCAAAAGTAATGGGATAATTGGTTTGAGAGGTGTTTCCTGTAAGTCAGGTGTGTTCCGTCACATCAGTTGTGCAGGAACAGAGATCTGTCAATGTCTACTGTAGTATTGATTCTAGGCTTTGCATTTGCCTTTGGAGTTTGCTATTGGTGTCTCTCAACATGAGGACCAAAGAGGTGTCTATGAAAATCAAGGAAGTCATTATTAGCCTGAACAATTATCAAAAAAACAATCAGAAACATAACCAAATCCTTTGGCTTGCCAAAATCAACAGGTCGAAACATCATAAAAAAGAAAGAAAGCACTGGTGAGCTCAGCAATCACAAATGGGCTTGTAGGCCAAGGAAGACATCCACAGTGGATGACTGAAAAATGCTCACTATAATTAAGAAACCCCCCCAAAACAACTGTCCAGTAGATCAGGAACACTCTCCAGGAGGTAGGTGTGAATGTGTCAGAGATTACCATCTGCAGAATACGTCACTGGCCGAACTACAGACGCTTAACTGCAAGGTGCAAACCACTAGTAATCCTCAAAATGGATGGTCAGATTACAGTTTGCTAAAAAGTCTGCAGAGGTCTGGAAAAAGGTCTTGTGGACAGATAATATTCATCTTATCATGTACCAGAGGTTGTAAGAGGAACGTTTAGAGAACAAAGTACCCAAGATTTACAGCATACCACCTCATCTGTGATACATGGTGGAGGAGGTGTTAGGTTTGGGCATGTATAGCTGCCACTAGAACTGGCTAACTCTAAATTGATGATGTAACTGCTGACAGCTGCAGCAGAATGTATTCTGAAGTGTACAGAAACATCTGGTCTGCTCGAGTGCAAGCAAATGCCCCAAATTCATTGGATGGCACTTTATCATACAGTAAGACAATGACCCAAAACATACTGCCAAGCAACTAGGGAGTTTTTCAGGGCCAAAAAGTGGAAAATCTTTAATCTTAAATCCAATGCATTTAATTTCCTGATAAGATTTTAGGCAAAAAGACCTCAAAACAAACAACAACTTAAGATGGCTGCAGTACAGGCCTGGCAGAGTATCACCAGAGAAGATACCCATCGTCAATGGGTCACAGGCTTTAGGCAGTTATTGCATACAAAGGATTATTGACCAAATACTAAACATGAGTGCTGAATTTATGTTAATCTGTCCCATTACTTATGTTACCCTGAAATAGGGGGAATATGTATGAAAAGTGTTGTCATTTCTAAATGGAGAAACCAAAGTGTACACAAATATCATCAAAGTAACAGCTGAGAATCTCTTCTTTAACCTCATAGGTTGATTTCAAATCTACATTTCTGGAGTATAGAGCCAAAAGAAGAAATGCTTCACTGTCCCATTACTCACGCAGGGCATTGTATTCCCTTTGTTTACAACTTTGGTTGTCAATGTCAGTGAAAGCTCTGAGAGGTATTGTCAAGGATTTCTTTTTAATTAGAATATACTGTAGATAGATAGCACTTAAAACAAGTTGATAAATCACTCAGCAGCAGGAACTGTGCTAAGATAAATGCTAACACACACGTGTGTGTGTGTGTGTGTGTGTGTGTGTGTGTGTGTGTGTGTGTGTGTGTGTGTGTGTGTGTGTGTGTGTGTGTGTGTGTGTGTGTGCGTGCGTGTGCGTGTGTGTGTGCGTGTGTGTGTGTGTGTGTGCGTGTGGCTTCGGAAAGTATTCAGACCCCTTCACTTTTTCCATATTTTGTTGTGTTACAGGCTCAATTTAAAATTGATTGATTTAAACTTTTTTTTTTTTTTTTAAATGTATTAAAATTAAAATACAGAAATATTTCATGTACCTAAGTATTCAGACCCTTTGCTATGACACTCTTAATATGTGCTCAAATGCAAAGATGTTTTGAACAAGTCACTCAACAAGTTGAATTGAGTCCATCTGAGTGCTGAGAAGATAATAGTTAATGTGATTTCTGAATAAATATCTTTTATCTTTATCGTCTTTGGTTTGCATCAATTACACACTGTGTGGATTATGATGTCACTACCAACCAATAGCTCAGCAGATTGCATAGTTTTCTCTTGATCCTGACCTAACTCCCCAGTCCCTGCCAGTGACAAACATACCAATAACATGATGCAGCTACCAGTATTCTTCACACAAGGAATGGTGCAGAAACTGCTTTGCATGTGCTGGATTTGCAGTAAATGTAATGCTTTGTAGTAAAACCAAATAAACACATTTCCAGACACTTTATTTGCTGTATCACTTGAATTCATTGTTGCAAACACAATTATGGATATGAGAGAGATTATTTTCCATTATGGGATTCTATTTGGCCACTTGGAACAATTTTGTAGAGTGACTGAGATGATGTTGTCCCATCGACTGTGCTTTTTCCTCTCCGCCATTCAACTTTGTAGATTTTGGAGTCTCCCCAAGGCCTCAGGGTCGCATTCCTGAGCAGTTTTGTTCCTCTCTGTTACTGTGTCATGCGCATTTGCTCAGTTTGTAATGACAACCTGATCCACACAGTGTGTAAATATCCTATACAAATCAGAGACCCTATAAAGCAATAAAAACAAAAATCACATGAACTATTATTATTATTAAGATGGACTCAATTCAACTTATTAAGAGAGTTGTGGATGACATTTTAGCATTTGAGCTCATTTTAAGAGCAAAGGGTTTTAATACTTATGTAAAAGTATTTCTGTATTTCAATTTGAAAACATTTGCAGAACATTCTAAAAACGTGTTTTCGCTTTGTCATTATTGGCTATTTGTGTATGGATTGTTGGCAAACAAAATACATTTAATCAATTTTAAATTGAGTCTATAACACAGCAAAATGTGGAAAAAGTTAAGGGGTTTGAATACTTTCCGAAGCCACTGTATGTGTGCATATTTTCACATGTAACCCAACCGTCTTTCCCTTGACCATCCCAGGTACTGCACGGACGACATGCTTCTGAGAGAGATGATGTCAGACCCTATGCTGGAGCACTACGGTGTGGTCATCATCGACCAGGCCCACGAGAGGACCGTCAGCACAGACGTCCTCCTGGGCCTCCTCAAAGACATCGTACTGCAGAGGCCAGAGCTGCGCGTGGTGGTCCTCACCGCCACACCCCCGGGACCTAGACTCTTGGCTCACTATGGGAACAGCACTCCGCTGCTGCAGCTGGAGGGACTGGGGGCAGCTGAGGTGGTGTACAGTACCAGCAGTCGTAAGGACTACTTCTGCTCTGCCCTGCGCCTGGTCCTAGAGATACACCACTCCCAGGAGGAAGGGGATGTGGTGGTGTTTCTGGCCACCACTCAGGTAAGATTTGGGGTGAATTGTTACTGTGTCATTAACCTTGTTAAGACCAGGTTTTCCTAGTTCGGAAAGCCTAATCAAATACCTTGCAGAATTCAGTTTTTCCTTCAGGTTTTCTTCCATTGTCTTCAATGTTGCAAGCTAGCATAGGCAACAACTCTACGCAGTCGTATCTGGTCGGAAAAGACAACGCAGATAACAACAAACAACCATTCTATGGGCTTGGGGGGAGGGTTCTCGGAATGTAACATCCAATGAAATTGCGAGCACATTCTCCCAAAAATCCAGACCTCTAAAAGAGGAGAATAACGTGATTTGGAGGTATGGCTTCGCAAGACTACTGTGTCACCATATACCATATGATATGGCTGTCCTAGTGTAGTCCCTACCTATTTTACACAATACACCTGGTAAGATTTACCTGGTGAAGTTGTAGTCTGGCAAGGGAGACTAGTCCTACTGTGGCTTGAAATCCAGTTAGGGTAGATTAATTGATCAATTGAAGAGATTATTTGGAAACAGCGATAGACTACTGAAGACTACCATTGATGCTATAGAATCAGCCAAACTTAAGAAGATTAAATCTAAACAGAAACCACCATGGAGAACTGGGGATATTATTAACTTAAAGAAAACATTTTTAAAGAACACCTTACTATCTTCAATAAATCAATTAGAAATGCAAGACAAGCTCATTTCTCAAAGCTGATTTCTAAAAATCATAATATTCCCAATGCTTTTCTCAACTATTGACAGCCTCATAAATCGAGCTCCAAAAAGTCACTCTTTCATCACCTCAACATCAGAGTTTGCAGCATTTTTTCAGAGACAAGATAACAAGAATCAGGTTGGATCTAAACCATGTTATACTGAATGTGTGTGAGCTCCTGTCTTTGGACACTATCCCTCTGCCTAAGACTGATATGAATGATTTTTCTGCTGTTGATAAAGAAATGCTCAGGAATGAAGTAAGGCAATTAAAACCCTCCACCTGCTCATTTGACCCTATCCTTGACCCTATCCCCACCACCTTTTTTAAGACTGTGTTTAATTGTCTTGAGGATGAAGTGCTAGTGGTTGTAAATCACTCCTTGACTGGTTGACTGGTATTTTCCCCTTGACACTGAACTACCATTGTGAAACCTCTCCTAAAGAAAAGTAACCTGGATCCTTCAGTGCTAAACAATTTCAGGCCAATTTCAAACCTTTCATTTTTAAGTAAAATTCTTTAGAAATTAGTATTCAAACAGTAGTTTTACACTTAAGTGCTGCTTTTGATGCAGTTCAAATCACTCAATGGACTAGAGCCTGAATACTTGTCCGGCATGCTTTTAATATATGCTCCCTCAAGATCACTCAGGTCCTCTGGCACTGGCCTTTTAGTTGTTCCCTGGGTAAGGACAAAGAACTACGGGGAGGCAGCATTTAGCGTCTATGGTCCTCACCTCTGGAATAGCCTGCCAGAGGAGCTGAGGTCGTCACAATCTGTAAACACCTTTAAAAGAAATCTTAAGACACCTTTTTAGCTTAGCATTCTCTTAATCCATCTTATTTTAATTACCCTCTACTGTGCTGCACTGGTCTCTCTGTTCTACCATGTCTCGTATTTCCTATACTATCATTTCCTTGTATTACCGTTTATTTTCACTGTATTGTTGTATTTCCTTATATTAACGTTTATTTTCACTGTATTGTTGTATTTTCACTGTATTATTGTATTGTTGTATTTTCATTGTATTGTTAAGCACCTTGTATTGCATTGTATAAATACAGTCTGATTTGATTTGATGTACCAGAACATTAATTTGAAATTCAAGTTAACCCCATCACTATATTTTAATATTGTAAAAGTCCTCTTAATATTGTAGAATATTTGCTAGTTAGATGTTTCTTTGTTTCTTCAGAAAAGATTTAGATAATTTAGATAATTAAGATTAATTTAGATCCATTGTTCCCTTGTTTTCCTTTGTTTACCGCCATGTTGAAATGTTATCTCCTGGTCTAAACTCTAGGAATGCCACAGCCAGACTACTGTTGCTTTTAGAACAGAATTCCCTTAACATCTCTCTTTCTCAGGAAATAGATTTAGCCCATGACGTCCTCCGTCGAGAGGGGCCCAGTTTGCGCCCGGCTCTTGGGGAGCTCCTGCCCATCCCAGTGCACCCTGGGGAGGGTGGGAGTATACTCGTCCTGGGTGAAGAGGAAGGCAAGTGTAGAAGAGTCTTCCTTACCTCCAGCCCAAACGAGGAACTCTTCTGGGCTCTGCATACTCTGAGCTTCGTCATTGACGCGGGGGTCCAGAAAAGATATGTACGTAAATGTGGAGGGTTTTAAGCATACATTTGTACAGGTACCTTACACATGGTAACAACTTGGTACTAAATGGTAATTAATGGTGCTTCTTTTAATCTATGTTCTAAAGAAATATTTCTGTGTGAAAATGTTGTCTTAATATAATAATTGTTACCTTGTATTAGCTATAATATAACAGGTATAACTGTAAAGTTAAAGTGCCACCATCCTTTCATGCATTGACAATGTATTATTCTTTTTCTGACGTCTTCTTATAGTTGTACAACCCCAGGATCAGGGCAAACTCAGTCGACATTCGACCGATCAGTAATAGCCAAGCGGAGAGCCGCAGACAGCTGTTAGGATCAACAGGTATGAAGACTGAACTCAGTCACCAAACCCTCCACTCATATCAGTGTTGCAGACCCTGTTCAGAAACAGCCCCCAGCCCATTTGCCCTATACACTTTTAGATCGAAAACAATTAGATATAATCAGTGCATAGTAGCTCCACCTTTCGCTACCTTGCTCTTACACCCAATCCTTTTCAGATCTACACCAGTATCTAGGTGTAGCCATAGGGTGTCTTCTTTTGTGACTGGGCCATTTCATTCAAAGTGCCTTTTGCCTATACTATTCATAACGTATCATTTCCTGTAGGGAAGTGTTTCTGTCTGTACCCAGAGGACACGCCCCTGCCCGGTGAGACCCGCCCACACATCCTGGAGTCTGACATCACTTCCACCGTGCTCTTCCTGAAGAGGATGGAAATTGTGGGCCTGGGCCACTGTGACTTCATCGACCGACCAGGTAGCTTCCAAGTGAATAGATGTGTGGTGTGCCCATAATGAAAATGCCTTGTTGATGCCAGAGGTCAGAGGAGAATGGCCAGACTGGTTCGAGATGATAGAAAGGCAACAGTAACTCAAATAACCACTTGTTACAACCAAGGTATGCAGAAGACCATCTCTGAACACACAACACGTCGAACCTTGAAGCAGATGGGCTACAGCAGCAGAAGACCACACCGGGTGCCACTCCAGTCAGCTAAGAACAGGAAACTGAGGCTACAATTCGCACGGGCTCACCAAAATTGGACTATAGAAGATTGGAAAAACGTTGCTTGGTCTGATGAGTCTCGATTTCTGCTGCGACATACACAGATGGTAGGGTCAGAATTTGGCGTAAACAACATGAAAGCATGGATCCATCCTGCCTATCAACGGTTCAGGCTGTTGGTGGTGGTGTAATGGTGTGGGGGATATCTTCTTGGCACAATTTGGGCCCTTTCGTAACAATTGAGCATCGTTTAAACACCACAGCCTACCTGAGTATTGTTGCTGACCATGTCCATCCCTTTATGACCACAGTGTACCCATCTTCTGATGGCTACTTCCAGCAGGATAACCAGCCATGTCACAAAGCTCAAATCATCTCAAACTGGTTTCTTGAACATGACAATGAATTCACTGTACTCCAATGGCCTCCACAGTCACCAGATCTCAATCCAATAGAGCACCTTTGGGATGTGGTGGAACGGGAGATTCGCATCATGGATGTGCAGCCGACAAATCTGCAGCAACTGCGTGATGCTGTCATGTCAATATGGACCAAAATCTCTGAGGAATGTTTCCAGCACCTTGTTGAATCTATGCCACAATATATATATATATATATATATATATAGGACAAATATTCCACCAAGACTGCTGTATGGTGACCAACCAGGTTTTGCAGGGCAATATTATGATGTTCTTGGGTAGATCAGGTACCCCTATGTTGGTGTCATATTACCACACTGGTTGAGTGTGTATGTTCCTGAACTCCCTGCTCCTCCTCCACGGAGACACACGGTGGGCTCAGCTCAGTGAGTTTGGCCTGTGCGACCTGTTCTGTTCTATTGGAGGGCAGTGAGCCGTGCGTTAGCTGGGCTGACAGCCTCTGTTGTACAGCCATTGTTGGGGGGGTTGATTTGCTTCCGTGTGCTGAGATCTGTGGGTATGATGATGCTGCAACTATCTATCAGAGGACCAACACTCATTAGCGATAAGAGCTCTGTGCGTGTGTGTATGCGTGTGTGTGTGTGCGCGTGTGTGTGTGTCAAAGGCTAGCCCTGGCTCTCTTACTACACAGTTGCGATCATGTGTGTAGCAGTGCAATGTGGACACTCCACTCTCAGCCTCATGACTGGATGACATTCAGTCTAAAAGTGCTAAACAGATATGTGATGTTGTTGTTGTGATGTTGTTGTTGTAATGTTGTTGTTGTTTCTCATTCATAGGTTGTGATCATATCACAATGAGAGAGTTTGTCAATAATCTAGGTTTTTTATGCTTAAAAAGCAAAGCTTGTCAGTTACTTAATTTTAAAAATGATCATGCAAGGCAGATTTAGAATAACAGTTGATTGGTCTTCATTTTTGTGTCATCATGTTTCTAACTGTATCTATTCCAATAAACCGCATACATTAAATAAGAAATCTAGAATATACAGTATACTATACATTTCAATACTGCTGAAGGAATTTTTTTTTTTTCCTGTTGACCAACAGAATTACAGCTGATGTGTACTGCACCATGTACTCAGTATTGACAGCCTGGTTATACAGTCAAAGTTTACACATCTGTTTATTTCCCTGTAGACCCTGAGGGTCTGATGCAGGCCTTGGAGGAACTGGACTACCTAGCAGCACTTGACGATGATGGCAACCTGTCAGAGATGGGCATCATCATGTCAGAGTTTCCCCTGGAACCTCAGATGGCCAAGATGCTGCTGGCCTCCTGCGAGTTTGACTGTGTCACTGAGGTGGTCACCATTGCTGCCATGCTAGCAGGTGTGTGTGTGTGTGTGTGTGTGTGTGTGTGTGTGTGTGTGTGTGTGTGTGTGTGTGTGTGTGTGTGCGTTTGCGCCTTATCCTGACTCTTTATTCAGTACTGTAGTTTGTCTGTGTACTGTATGTGGTGTTAACCCCTTGTATCCCCCTGTCCCTCTCCCAGCACCAAGCTGCTTCCTGGTTCCATCGGTGGAGTTGAGACCAGAGGCATCCCGGTGCCACATGAAGTTCCAGCACCCTGAAGGAGACCACTTCACTCTCATCAACATCTACAAGGGCTTCAAACAGAGCCAGCAGGATCCATGTGAGTTCACCCTCTGTACTATCTGGCATGTTGGAAATACCATACCTAACCTTAATGGGAACCTCTCTGCTTGATCATTACATTACAATACTTAATATCGATTAAAGACAAATAGCTAAAATATTCACACATTTTGAAGGTGTAGCCAAATGTGTCCTTTGAAGGATAGCCTTCTAGTCAATACCTTACTTCACCACTAAGCATCAATTATGCAGTTTTTGCTGTTGATTGATGTGTGTATGATGGTCTCTCCCTCTTTATATTTCCCCTTTCTCTCTGTCTCTCTTTCTCTCTCTCTCCCTGTCCCTCCTTCCCTCTATCCCTGGATTGCATGCTTTAGACTTCAGTGTGGAGCGATGGTGCCAGGACTACTTCCTGAGTTACCCTGCCCTGCAGACAGCTGACACCCTCCACTCTGAACTGACGGACATCCTGAGGAGGATCGAGCTGCCAGTCTCCCTGCCAGCCTTTGGCTCCAAGGCTAACACCCTCAACATCAAGAGAGCACTGCTAGCCGGCTTCTTCATGCAGGTACCCTAACCGTAACCCATGGATGTAACTCTAACCCTAACCCATGGATGTAACCCTAACCATAAACCTAACCAATGGATGTAACCATAACCCTAACCCATGGATGTAACCCTAACCATAACCCTAACCCATGGATGTAACCATAACCCTAACCGTACAGTACAGTCATGGATGTAGTGGAGGGTAAGTGCACATAAACACTTGTTTAACCTTTTTTGGAGGTGATTTCCGTTTAGCCACCTTTTAAAGAAAATGTGCATATTTGAACGTCAGCAGTTTAAATTTGTAATCTTTTCTTGGGTGTCCATTGTTTACCCAATAGTAGGGTCACGGGTCACTCAACTGCTATTCCTGTCAGGTGGCGAGGGATGTGGATGGATCGGGGAATTACTTCATGCTGACACATAAGCATGTGGCTCAGATGCACCCTCTCTCTGGCTATGGGACCAAGAACCCTAAACTGGGCCTTCCAGAGTGGGTCCTCTTCCATGAGTACTCCTTCTCTGAGGACAACTGCATCCGCACCGTGTCCCACATCACACCAGAAGAGTATGTCCTCCCATTCTACCATTGCCATCTCCATATCTCTGTCATTTTCTTCTTCCTTGTATGTAAAATACAGCCAAGCAAATAACTACTTGTATCACTTGTCCAATAGATAACCACGGATATTGAGTTTTGGGAGAGATTAGTATCTACTGGAGTGACCAGATGCTTTACTATAGTCAAATGTGTACTGTAGGGGGTTTCCTAATCCTGCCCTCCAGTGTGGACTGGATTAGGGGATTAGGGATTATGTATTGCACAGACTACAGGGAGAGCGGTACTGCATTTTAACATAGAGGGCTCTATTTTCAGATGGCACAAAACGTACACAAGTCTACACGCAGGCATATTGCCAATTTGCATTTGGTGGTAACTGTTGAAATTAGCACAGTGCTGTCTCGCCTGTGCTCGAGTGGGTGGAGTAGCGGTATTAGAGGCGTGTTCATGGCAATGAGCAGGTCAAGTGCCATCAGTTGCGCTAAACAATTCTGGCCTTCCAAATAATAATCTATTATTTTATAATAATATTTCAGACACACCCCCTAGTGCTACCATGTTTGCGCTAAGACTGTTTTTTTACGGCGTTAAAATGAGTGTTAATGACAGAGAAAGCTCAATAACCTTCACACACATTGTTAAATTACACACTCATTCTGAAATGATCATAATCCACCAAATGTGTACTAAATGGTGCGTCTGGCAGATGCCATCCAAATCAACCCAGAATGAGAACAATTTGGGTCAGTTGCATTGAACAAAAGTTACATTACCATTTCCACTCATCATTATTTTGATTAGCACCATTATTTTTCTGTTTATTCTGTTTTTATTGGACCAATCTCGTTCCCAGACACTTCTGCCCAATATGCTTAGAATGTCTGGTGGAACAACATGTCAAACTTGGCCTTCTAGGAGAAACTCCTGATGCATAGCCATTGGCTTCTCCCCAGGGTTTTCACACCACATGTTTCTGATTCTGGGCCACGCCTCACAGTCGTGTGATTTGCTAAAATCAAATAATGACAAATACTTTGCTCAGTAAGTTCACTCCCACGAAGGCCAGGTTTGAGTCATAGTTATTCCAGGTTTATATGCGCTGTGTTCAACAGTCTGGGGGCAAGGTTATTATTGGACCTATGTCAAATACATACTGTATGTCAAATCATTTTAAATACTTGAGCTTTACTGTACCTGGTACAATGGCCAAGCTATGAAGTCATGCACAGCTCAAACATATTTGCCATATGTATTTGACCCAGATCTGATAGTTCCCAGTGAGCCACCTCATGTTGATCAACAATGCCTCCCTCTCCCCTCCTCTCCCCCAGGTTCATTCAGATGTCTCCACAGTACTTCTTCTACAACCTCCCGCCCAGCGAAAGCAAGGACATCCTCCAAGGTTACCTTGACCACGGAGTGGCTGCACACTGCAAAGGGAAGAAGAAGAAGACTCCCACACTACAGACTGACACCCAGGAGGGCCAAGTCTATGAGAGATGTGTCATACAGTGACTGTGATGGGCGTGGTCGTGGCCTGTTTGGGATCAGACATTTCTTTTGAATAACCTGTACTTAAGGTGGTACTTGATTTAGCTTGTCCGATGTAAGGGGTCTCCAACATGATTGATCTAGGTTGCACACCAAGCAAGCTAAATCAAGCACACTCAAAGTAATCAAATGAGGATCTGTTTGAGATTACTTATTACCACTTATATTCCCTTGTATCTCCTTGTCACCAGTGTCACCTTTGAGTCAATGAAACTTAGCATCATGTCAGTCTTAGAGTTAATTAATATAATGTCAGTATGTTAGTGTCCTAGATATTCATAGGACAATTGGCCATCTCTAGTCCTTTTGTGTTTATAGAGAGCCCTAAAACACATCAGTCATTTTTGGAACTTGCACTTTATTAGTAAAAGACTACAAACATGTTGGAGGAGTGTTTATCATCAGTTCACCTCTAACCTGCTGATTGGTTGATTAGTTTAATTAAACTGTTTTACACCCGTACTGGGCACCATTTACAGATGTAAGTGAAGTCACTTGACTGGTGCTAAAACATAACAACTTGACAACAAACAGTAATACGTAGGAGTAAGCTTAGCTAATAGCACTAAACTGGGGACAAGCATAGAGACATCTGCAAAGGGGCATCCAGGGAAACGTTTGGGCTTACTGCTCCATCTGGTGTGGAGAGAACAATGTGGTGAAACATTTAAAACATCTCAGATAGAATGTACTTTATAGAGCTGACATGACTCCCTTAGCCACACAACACTCATACCTGTTCTACTCAGCACATTTCTATGTGAAAGTTCTGTACAGGCCCATGGAGTAGGGAGGAGTGACCCAGTTCAGAGGCAGGGCATTACATGACGTATTGCAGCACCATGTGACCACTTTAGTCCTGCCCTGCATTACTGACACCCAGAGACAAGCCGAGGCCAAGATCCAGAGTGCTTTGTATAACCCTTGCTTGCTGAAATAAGCTAAACTGCCTGGCACTGTGGAACACTATATCAAGAGATGTTAATACACTGCATCGAGCATCATCCAGCTAAAATGTAGTTGTAAACAAGCCACATACAGTATAGTAAATCTAAAGCTCTGAGTATTCTATTGCTGGCTATTACTATAAATGTGAAGATAGAAGACAAATGACACAGCAGTTAAAAATAGCATTCAAACCTTTTATTTTAAGTCAGGAAAAACATGCTGACATACACACATTCCAACATAAATACAGCAACCTGGGGTCGTGTTCAATAAGATACAACATAGGAAAACATTCTGAAACTCGAGAATATGGGCCTACAGTACATTCCTGAACTTGTCCAATAAGTAAAATGATTTTCCACAGCAAAACTTTTTATTACGTCTTGAAAACTATAGCTGGACAAACCCGCCTCTGAAGAGATACTGTAACTTGCATTGAACATTGCCTGCTCACTATTGCATATAATTATCTTGAAAAATCCCCAAATATCTTAACACAATGTGAGATTATTTAAGTTTTTGCGATGAGCAAGCGTGCATCATTCCTAACCTTTCTTCACAGCATAAATTGTCCCAGTGAGGTTTAGGCTGTAACACCAAATCCTTATTTGAAGTACAGTACACCAACATTTGAGGCTCAAGTAAGAATTTAACCCCAAATCGTTAAGTATTCAAAACTCTCTCTCTCTCTCTCTCTATATATATATATATATGATGTTTTCAGAATTTTCCGATCTCCTTTACATAATAAAGTCAAATGTACAAATGAAAATGTGGCGTGAGGTTGATGAAAGAAAAAAAAAAGTAAACTGGTTGATTATAGTTCAGTTTGGTAGTAAGGCACAAAGCTGGTGGAGTAATGCAGGTGTATGGAGACGCTGTTGAGGGATGCGCCTGAGAGTCTGTGTTGTCATTTCTGTTGTCATGACGAAGTCCCGAGGTTACCGTTTCCTGGGGTCAGCTGTTGCAGGAGGTCGAGGAAGAGCTGGATGCGGCCGAGGAGCGGAGCAGTCTTGTCGGCGCGCAGTAGCTTGGAGTACACAGACTTATAGGTCTTCATCAGCTCCTCATCCTTATTGCTGTTGCAAAATAAACAAAGTTGTCATATTTCTAGGCATCTTTTTCTTGTACACATCATTTAACAGTTGCGTGCATGGCTCCATGGTACGGGCTTTAGCCAACTCCTGTCTTTGTCTAGCTAGCCATTCATGTACGTCGTTGGCTAAAGTTATACAAGTCTGAAGCCATGCTACCTATTTCATTTATGTATCTTTTATTTAACCAGAGAAGTCACATTGAGATTTACTTCTCTTTTTCAAGTGAGCCCTGGCTCAACACGCCTTACTTCATCCATACATAATAATATGAAATACATGAATAAACACACCCTTTATGGTTCCATGTTGAACCGTTTTAGGGGTTCTAAGTGGAAACTAAAAGGGTTCTTCTACTTGGAAGCCAAAATGGTTCCTTAAAAAGGGACAGGGACAAATAAAGAACCTTTTTCTTCTAAAAGTGTACAGATATCCTTGGTCCTCACCTTGGTTTGCGCTTCATGGACGTCATCAGCTTGACCAGTTGCAGCAGCAGGAAGGAGAAGCTGGGCTCGAACACGCCAATCAACTTCAGCACTTCCTGTGTGTTGAGCCCTGAGGAGGAGGGACTATCAGCACCATCGGGGCACGTCGACTCTGGGGTTTCAGTCTACCAATGAGAATCACAGAGTGAGGGAGGGTTTCAGTCTACCAATGAGAATCACAGAGTGAGGGAGGGTTTCAGTCTACCAATGAGAATCACAGAGTGAGGGAGGGTTTCAGAGTGGTTGCTTCTAGACTGGATGATTGATAGTCTTTTCACAGAGTAGTTGCTGCTATCAAAGCACCCTCTTCTACCAGACAGAGCCATATGTACAGTATACATATCTTTATAAGATTTTGTCATGTGTATCTGTCATATGACAAAAGCTAAAAGATTGAATCAGGTTTGTAGAGTCGTATAAAGAGTCTCAAAGGGATATAAGATACAAGTATACTGTATATATACAGTATGGCGATAAATATTTCTGGCTGTATTGTACCTCTCTCTGATCCTCTAGCAGTTCTTTGTGGATGAGCTGGAAAGCATGTTGAGTCTCTGTCATGACCTCTAGGGCTCCAGTCAGAGTCTTCAGCTTGGCCCCACTGCTGCTCTGACCTGGGGGCCACGTACACACACACACACACAGTCAGTCAGTCAGTAAGGTGAAACGTACAGAGCGCTCCTAGTTGACTCCTAGTTCTATACGCAAGACATCAATACATGTTCTTCACATTTACAGTACCTTCCATAAGTATTGGAAAGAGGAAGCATATTGTCTTATTTTAGCTCAACACTCCAACAGTTTGGATTTGAAACAATTACTATATGGTTAAAGTATAGATTATCAGATTTAATACAATATTTTATTTTTTCAGATTGGTTCACCATTTAGAAATTACAACCCTTTTTATACATAGTCCCCATATTCCCTACTGGGAACCAGTAGTGTTGGAAAATTGGCTTGATGTTTCTGGTTAGTCAGGTGTGTCACATAATTTATGCAGGCATAAGAGAGCTGTCAATGTCTAGTATTGATTCTAGGCTTTATGTTTTCCTTTGGTCTTTATATTGACAGACACCAATAGCAGACTCCAAAGAGGTGTCAATGAAAGTCAAGGAAACACTATACTACACCATACTAATACTGTATAGGGCCTCCCTTTGCTCTCAAAACATCCTCAATTCTTCATGGCATTGATTCCACAAGATGTTGGAAACATTCCTTTGAGATTCTGGTCCAAGAGGACATTGCATCACGCAATTCCTGCTGATTTTTCAGGTGCACTTTCAAGCTGTGAATCTCCCGTTCTTGAACATCCCAAAGGTGTTCTATTGGACTCTGATACGGTGACTGGGAAGGCCACTGAAGAACACTGAACTCATTGTCATGTTCATGAAACTATCTATCTATCTATCGATCTATCTATCTATATATATCTATATATGCCACTTAAACCAGTTTGAGACTTTTGCTTTGTGACATGGTGCATTATCATGCTGGAAGTAGCCATTAGAGGAAGATGGGTCAATTGTGGCCATGGATACACATGGTCAGCAACAATACTCAAATAGGCTGTGGCATTCAAGCGATGGGGCTTGAATAGGCCCAAAGTGTGCCAAGAAAACATTCCCCACACCATTACACCACCTCCACCATGAGAAGGTGTACAAGTGTTCCTAATAAAGTGTTTTGTGAGTGTATAATATAATATCACTATAGTGCAGCAAGAATGTTGCAGCAACAAGGTTTTTTTCTAGCTTGAAATGAAAAACAATTCCTGTTCCTAAAATAAAAGCCCAAGTAGTTGTATTATGACACCACCTCTATTGTCTTATCTTGCAATGTGAGAGCAGTGCTATAGATGATGGTGTCATCTGCATAGATAGGTTATCTTTGTATCAACAATATCACATTCTGTAGGTCAGTAAAATAAATAAGGAACAATAAGGCCCAAGAATGGAACCTGCCTCACAGAATTTATAGCAAGCCTGTCGGAAGTCATGCCATCAAACTGTACACTTTGAGATCTAACACTGAGATAATCCTTGAACCAACCAATGTTCAGCTTTACTTGAAAGGCCCATATTTAACAAACTCTGTACATGGGCAACAGTGTCAAACCCCGTAGACAAATCAATGAACAAGGCAGCACAATGCTTTATTGTTTAAAGCAAAGTGCTTTCGATAATATTGTTGTGGGTGTACTATTATGGGGTGTGTCCAGTCATTTTTATGTATGCAATTGCTCATGTGTACACTTCCCTATCCGGTGTGTGCTCAGTACCCTGTTTGACATATGAATGGCTTGCGTCTTGCTCTGCATTGCGGTGGATGCTATCCCGTAGTGTTGGAGCTAGCAGCCTTGTTGTATTATGGTACACATTGTTATCATCAGTAAACCGGAGATAAACTGGTTGTATATCCTTTGCCTCCTGTGAGTATTCTTATATCAAGATCATCATCATCATAACCCAAAGCATGACAATATCATTAGTGACTTTTTTTTGGTGGCCATTATAGTACTATGTTTCTTTCTAGACATTTCGGTCCTCTCAGAGTCATGGTTAAATAGCTGAGTCATGGATAAAGATATTGCCATTTTTGGTTATGTCTTCAGATATGATACACTCCAAAAAGGGGGTTGATATACCATAGTGTTTGTTGGTGGGATTTACCTGGATGCTGTTGATAATGTTTCTGAATGTCTAAGACCTTTTTTGTCTGAATTGGTGGTCCTAGGGGATTTTAACCTTGATTGGCTAACCCTGGCCTCTGATTATTTGAAGAATATCTGTATTGACCTCAACCTGACTCAGATAATCAATTACTTGGATTAATGTAAAAAACCCTCTAATTTTAACAAACAACACACATAAGTACTTATCAAGTGGGGTTTTTGCAAATTACATTTGTGATCCCTGCCCTATTGCTTGTATTAGAATTAAGAAACAGATAAATACTGATTCTGGTATCATCGAAAATACATTTTAAACATTTCTCACTTCCCCGTTACTCCCAGCTAAGAACATTTTTAACTTCCCTTTCTATTTTAAATTAATCTGTCTTTAGACCTGGACATAGTACAATATCAGATGCTACACTTGTGTTAGATGATGTGTTAAATTGCCCAGATTAGGAAAAAAAACATTGTGCTGCCTTATTTATAGATCTCTCCAAGACATTTGATCAGGTCGACCATTACCTACTCCAGATGTTAGGAATAAGACCTGCCTCTCTTGGAATGGCCTTCAGGAGGAACATTGGTCACCATGGGCCATTTCAAGAGAATGTTAGCAGATTTATTAATTGGAAATTGTAACTGTTTTAGCAGGTCACACTATATGGAATTGTCATTGCAATTCCCATTGCAGTGAAAAGATCCTACATACAGTGCTGTTATCGTTTATATCATTGTTATTTGTAGATTTCCTTTTTTACATCATCTGCTTTTATTTTGTATGAATAAAATTGTCTGATTTATTCCTGATTTATTATTTCTGATTTATACTTAGAATACCTCCTAGCTGGTGAAAGGTGTTAAATTAAAGATTCTCTCATCACGCAGACAGTGTTCAAAGTTAAGGTAATTTACAGGTTCTGCTGCCATTGGTCTAGATACAGACACAGCCCAAACCAGATGATTAAACTCAAGACATATCCTTAGAAAACCATGGATTATCACAGTCCTTTACACTGTAGCTCCTACTGTGTTTAGTTTTTTTACTTTTACAAACTGATTCATGAAAAAGGCCCAAGCTAGTTCAATGCCAGGAATGAAAGAAATTCTGTCCCAATCACAGTAATAAAGATCATGTAAGAAGCCCAGCTATGTGCAATGTTCTTTGGAACGTATGTGTTTCTCACTCCTGCCCACAGTGGTCACTAACATCATTTGGGAAAACACCATGTGCAATGTATTTATGAGGTGCACTGGTAATGTAGACTTTTCTAGATTCTTTGGGTTTGGATGTGTGAGTGCATTTGGACCATAATTACTTACACAATATTGGCATACATCATGATATTTTCTAAAGTAACGTGGATATCGCCCAATCCTACAGTCCAGTCCAGTACCGTACCTGCCATGGTGAACTCTGCAAAGGCCACCCTCTCCAGCAGGGTGCGGAGCAGCTCACAGGGAGCGTCCTTCAGGCTGAGGAAGAGGCGAACAGCCTTGCTGTAGTGAAGTTCCGCCAGGCTGCGATGCTGCTTCCTCAGGTGCTCATCCCCAACCTAACACAGACAGAGAGGAGGAAGCATTACATCACAGCATACGAGTGTAGTCTCGCAACAGGACTGATGAAGGTCTGTGTCCCAAATCTTAATTAATATTATTAATAATGTGACGCTCTGTTAATAATGTTAATGTTCTACTATAATAGTGTTCATGTAACAGTGTATCAATAATGTCTAGCACTGTGGCTGCTATTAGCATCTATTTCTTAGGGAGGAAGCACAGGGGTACTTCATACTAAAGCTACACTGAAGTACAGTCTTTGGTGACAGGCCTGATGATGGTCTGTGAGACCAAACAACATCAAAATACGGTATAATTTACAGGTAGACACTGCAAGAGAGTTCCTTATAGTTTTCAAACATAACTAAAACCTGAATTTTGCACAATATTTGTCAACTATCAGCTATATGGTGTGTGTGTGTGTGTGTGTGTGTGTGTGAAGCCCTGGCCCCTTCAAATATGACACAATGTCAAACTACACCAACACCGACACGTAAAAAGTGTACCGTCACAGCTCCGTTAACACAGTTTTCAGGGTGCTGCACCAAGAGCAAGACAAGATGTGCTGCCACAAACATTGATCGGATGACAAAACAGGCTATATTTCATAAAAGGAAGATATCCTTAATAATAATAATAATTATTATTATTATTATTAATAATAATCTCAGCTATCCTTCATAACGGGAGGCTATATTCTTGTTACCTCAAGAACTAATCTGCAATTTTAATTATTTGAAGTAGCTTATACAGCAATGACATCAGGAACTGTGTCAACACTGTTTACCTTTTTTTTTTAATACAAGCATAAAATGCGATACTGAACCTTTCAATGCGTGCAGGGATGATTGAGATCATTTGTGAATTTATATTTCATATTATGTGCTTATTTCTCTGCATCTATGCCTCTACAACACTCACTGCAGAGGAAAATAGACTCTAAGCGTAAAACTATGCTGCTTCAAGCCTCGCTTTGCAGATGTGTTGCTTTTGCATGCGTGTCTCATAGATCACCGTGAGTTGTTAAACTGCAACTCAAGGTACAGAGACATTACGATGCCTTAGCGGTGTAGGTATAATTTGGAATTTGTGTCAGTGTGCTTGTGAGTGTGTGTGCGTGTGTTTGTGTCAGTGTGCTTGTGTGTGTGTGTGTGTGTCAGTGCGCTTGTGTGTGTGTGTCAGTGTGCTTGTGTGTTTGTGTCAGTGTGCTTGTGTGTGTGTGTGTATGTGTCAGTGTGCTTGTGTGTGTGTGTGTCAGTGTGCTTGTGTGTGTGTGTGTCAGTGTGCTTGTGTGTGTGTGTGTGTGTCAGTGTGCTTGTTTGTGTCAGTGTGTGTGTGTGTGTGTGTGTTTGTGTCAGTGTGTGTGTGTGTGTGTGTGTGTGTGTGGTCCCCTACCTGGTTGCGGAAGCAGCTATGGTACATGGAGGCCAGGCGGTGGTGGATGGTGGCAGCTCTGTACTGGTAAAGGGGCTGGCGAGCCGACTCTGTCTGCAAGTCGCAGTACTTCAGAGACTTCAACATAGCCTCTGTCACCTCCCGCTCAATCTGGCAAGACACAGAAACACAAACTTTGATAAGGGCTACTGTAAGCTCCCTCTAAATCTGGCAAAACACGGGAGAAATTACTTAAATGTGGATTTACTTGAAATCCTATTCACGTGCTCATGCTTGCAAACAGATATCAGAGAAAAGTATGTTGTTTTTTGGATGATGACAAGTCTCATTAAACACTTGGATGCAGCTATTGTCATGTGCTGGCTTTTCCTCCTTTTGTTTGGTTATTCTTTTGGCCCACAGAACCACTGTAAAAGTTATGGATGTGTGTATATAGTAGATGCTAAGTGGGACCCTTGGGACAACCCTACGCTAAACCCTAATCTCAACCATAGCCCTTACCTAACCTTAACCCTTACCTCAACCATAACCTCAACCATAACCCTTACCTAACCATAATCTTAACTTCAACCATAACCCTTACCGAACAATAATCTTAACTGTTTTAAATCTTAAACCTCAATAGGGTGGTGTCAGAGTTGGGCCTCCCAAGCATCACACTTAGTGTTCACCATGTGCATATCTCTGTTCGATTGTACCTGTTCCTGTGCCTTCCTGGACAGAGGAGCGTAGTCCTGCAGCAGAGTGGCCAGGGTGAAGTAGGTGGTGGACAGCTCCCAGGTGACAGAGTCCCACACTGCACAATGGCTCCCTCTAGAGCCCAGCGACCGCATAGCCCTCAGGTAGTAGTCAATGGCCTGGAGATGTAGGGAACGAAAGAAAGAGAAAAGCAGAGTGCCAGAGAAAAAGAGAAGTGAAAAGAGAGGGCGAGCACAGGGATGTGGGGAAAGAGTGACAGTTATAGCTTTTGCAGCAGTTGTAACAATCATGCAAAACATTTTTTGCTAACGTGCCTTTCCAATGATTCAGTGTAGTGGCAATAGGGGTTATTATCTAGCTAACCATTATTTAGTTATTGAAAACAAACTTTGTTTAAAGGGCAAAGAGCTCGCCCCGCCACAGCTGAGGGATGTAACAACTTTCAAATTCATAGACTGAGTTATGGATGCAAGGACTGACCATGCATGAGATACAAATGATAGTTTTAACCATGTTTACATTACATAGTGTTTAGTTTTAAAATTACATTCAGCGCATAAAATAAATGTTTTGGTCTACCAGCCAAGGTGTCTGGTGGATGATAAAATTCACCAGCCACATTTTTAAACCAATATACTCCCTGCCGCAGAAGGAACCTCCTGTAGGCTTTTGCGTCTATCCCTGTCAAAATACTGCTAAATATTTTTGTAAGTTGCTATCTTGTGCTGTCATGTGTAGTTGAATTGTACCGTTATACTTTATTTTAGTTTGTAACCAGAGACGTTGTCGTAACTAAGAAAGCTCATAGACTCTGGGGTTTGTTTGAAAGTCAGGAGAAGCGTGAGTGACATGTACAGCAGTTACAGTCAGCTGGAGGAGGCAGGAGCAGCAAGATGCTGTCACAAATGTTGAATCAACAGTGACCATAATTGCAAATGTTTTGCCCTGATTACATTGTTTACAAACAATGTATTAAAAATGTTTATATTTTATATTACCTTATTGTAATAGAGGGCCTCCTCAGGAGAGAACTCTCCTCTGCTCTGGTCTGTAGAGACAGCACAGTGGGCCTGGGCACAGATACGCATCAGTCTCCCTGTGTTGCACAGCAGCAGGGAGGTGTTGGTGCTGTCTGCGATGGCCTCAAAGTCCTTCATCCCCTTTTCGAAACACGAGAAACTCTTCTTCCAGATCTCCTGCTCAGCCACAGACACTGACTTATTTGCTGCGAGGGTAGAGGGAGAGGGAAACATTGAGATAAAGGGAAAGAAGGGAGACACCCACCTACCCCAGCCATCCAACTGACCTACACAGCAAACCCCACCAGACTAACCTTCCTTCTCGGTCTGCATGGCGGCCGCTTGGTTCATGTAAAAGACACCCATCTCGTTACGGATGTTCCCAAGCCTCTTGAGCACCTGGGCCAGCTGCTCCGGTGCCTGCTCCTTCACCGCCCCGGAGGTCAGCAGTTCGTAGGCTGCCTCGTAGCACTTACTGCTCACAAACAGCTGATACTCTGGGTCTGTGGCCAGGTCTGTGGCCATGTTAAAGGCTATTGGGGGGGGGTTTAACAATTTAAACATGTTAAATTAATTGTTATAAGTTCCGATTCTTATTCTTATATAGCACTTATATAGCAATGAATTGTTGTCTTGTGAACAGACCTGGTCTAAATAGTGTTCACATGTTATTTATATTTCTAGCTTGTCAGACTATTCCATTCAGTCCAGGTGTCGTTGTTGTTGTTATTATTATTATTACTATTATGAGTGGGCTCTGACCCTGACAGCTGCTCTCTCGGTGCAGGCAGTGGAGGATCTCCTGATCTTCTTTAGTTTGGTAGCTGTACTCCTCCAGATAAGCAGCTCTGTTACTGGCGTTCTGGGCCAACATCAGCTGGATGTCCCCACAGAGAGATAGGCACTGGCCATGGAACAGCAGCACCCGCGGGTGCAGGGCACTGCTCACCGAACAGTAGGCATCTAGGGAGAGGGAGAGAGAGAGAGAGAGAGAGAGAGAGAGAGAGTGAGTCTTGAATGGGAGTGCTTAGTATCAAGTGCTGTGTTGTTCTACATCAGGACAGGAATTTTTTTTTAAATCGTAACGTGTTCTACGAACATCCTTTACCGGCCCTTTCTTGGATGTAACTGAACATTGGGTCAGAATACATACGTTTTAGCAAAACCAAAATGATCCCTTAATTTTAACCGGAGTGATATTTCAGAGATGTCAGAGAGAAGAGGTCTTGGGAATGGGTGAGCCACGAATCAAGTGCTGTATTGTTCTACATACAGGGTACTGTTCACCAAACAGAGGGCATCTGGAGAAAGAGAGAGACCAGTGACGTGCGGTCAGGGTAGGCAATGTAGACAGTGCCTACCCTGTGAAAATGAATGAAGAATGAGCTGTAATGAAAAATAAATGCATAAAAATTGTCTAAATAATAATTTTTCATCTTCATGTTTTTTCTGCATGATAAAATCGATTTCTGATCTGGTACAAAATGGAGGCCAGGGGAACGTCTGCCTTTCTCGCCTTCAAACTCAATGCAGGGCATCGACATAACTTGTGCATGCATGTTTCTACCTTATACTGTTAATGGACGCCAGAACTTGGGGGCCAGTTTTTAAACAAAAACGTAACTTTGCTCTTACCTAGGGTGCTTTTTGGACTTCTATTCCATTATAGGACCATTATATGTATATGTATTTTCATGTATTATATTTCACTGCATTAGTCCCTCCAGTGGTTTATTGATTTTATATTATTGATATTATTTCTTCTCATGTGAAGAGCTTTGCATCACATTCTTTGTCCAAAATGTGCTTTAAAGATAAAGTTTGATTGATTGATCAATGTAGCACAGGGGCGTTGGAAGGTGGAGTGGAGAGAGAAAGGTTGGTGATTACATAAGAGGGCAGGTTCTGACAGTGGCACTGTAGGACCAGTTGTGTGTGTGTGTGTGTGTGTGTGTGTGTGTACTGACCGTGGCACTGCAGGGCTAGTTTGATATAACGCAGGGCTCTTCCGTATTTGAGCAGGTTGGTGGCAGCGTCAGACAGCACGTAGTAGGCCTTGGAGGCCTTCAGGAACAGCTGCAGCTTCATACGGTGCTGCCACGAACCTGGGATCATCCCTGAACGACTCGCATGCTTCAGCTCCTCCTGGAACGGCCCCGCTGGAGAGAGGGAGGGAGAGAGGGAGGGGTAAATTAAAGAGTTACAGTACATTATGTGAACTTAAACTAATATTGTATGCCAAATCAACCCCATGCCCCCATGAAAGTACTTTAGTAGATCAGGTTTAGACAGGTGTAAACAATATGGTATTTAGCTCCATAGCTCTGATATAGGCCAGGTGGAATTCCTGCCGTATTGCGTGCATAGATTTGGGATAGGGAATAAATTTGACTTCTATCATAAGCTCTACTTCAGAACAGCAGTGGTAACAGAGGTGTTGTACCTCTGTCCAGGAGGAGAGCGATGCCCTTCTCAGCACCACCGCAGGCTCCGGTCTTACTCCCGTCCTCGTACTTCAGAGGGATGGGGGTGTTGGGGTCCGCCGCAGGGAGGTCACTTTCCTTCTTAATGCTGCCGTCCACCGCTTTCAGACCCTGACAAACACACACCCATTATTAGACTGTGGACTGAAGACTGTTTTTCTATTGGAATGCTACCTCTGCTTCTATTTGATTCTCTTTCTACTTGTCTGTCTGTCTGCCTGCCTATCCATCTATCTACCTGTCCATTTATCAATAGATTTTTTTCAGTAATGCCTCATCATTAGCTATCGCTACCAACACTCTAGAGGCCTCTACCTTTAAGACGTAGCTGAGGACGTGGCGACACCTCTCCTCCTTGTCTAGGGAAACAGGAAAGGCGTAGCTTGGCTGCAGAGGAAAGACACATAGGATTGCATTTACTTCTTGAATTAAAGATACAAAACTGAGCTAATTACTTCCAGAACATTTTGGCTTGAATTTTGACAGTATGGTTCATAATATAATGTTAATAGATCTCTTATTGCATTAGACCGCACAGTTTTAAGAGAGCTCCACCATAGGTCGAAAGTTCCATATAATTACTTTAAATTGATTAAAGTTCAAAAAGACCCCAATCCTGACTGACTCCTGTATTCATTCTAGGTAGTGGCTAGTTTCTCTGCAGGTTTCACAGCATGGTCACTTAAGTTGAAGAAGAACCACTGGACTGGGTCTCGGCCACTCACCCTGATCTGGTGTGTAGACTTGTATTTCTCCGGTACAGACAGCTCCCCCACAGACTTAATAACAGCTATGGCTTTACTGTCGTCTGTGGCGTCTGAGCCGGTACTGTAACACCCGTTCTCATCACTGTCCTCAGGAAGATCCTCCTCTTCATCCTCCTCTTCCTCGCTGTAGCTGTCCTCTGAGCCACTGGCGCGGAGCGACTCCCCTCCGTTATCCTCAGGAGGCTCGTCCAATTGGAACAGCTCTGACAGCATGTAGTGGGCAGAGGCAATGATCTGTGCCAATCAGAGGGGGAGGGGGGGCACAGGTCTTGATTGACAGAGGTCTGTCTGACATGATACTGACACTGAATTGATTGTGGAGTAAACGCTGGATTAGTTAATTTTTTACCTGGGGGTGTCTCTCCTGGTCCAGGAGCTTAACACAGTTCAGGAGCAGGGTTCGGATCGTACCAAAGTGTTTCCTGTTTTGGTTCTTTTTTAGCATCATGTTGCTGGCCACTCTGCATGGAAAAAAATACACATTTGACCATAGCCTTTACTGTTTGGAAAGATTATCCTCGTGATTTGTGCTAGTTTCAGGTGTATATATTTAGTTTGCACTGTATTTCATGTATTTTGTATTCAAATGTACCACTGGCTATAAATGGACTATAAAGTATTGCATCGTATCGCCACCTACTTGTAGAGCAGCACAGCCACAGGCAGGGTGAAGGGATTCTGGCATTTCTCCTCGGCTGCCTCCTCACACAGAGTGGTGAGGTCATACAGCTTGACGATGTCACTTCCACTGGCTGAGGGTCAAGGGTCAAGAAAGGAAGTCAGGCACAAGAGGAAGGTTCCATTTATGATAATATTCCTACCTACTGCATCATGTACTACCATTTGTTTGAGTGAAGAGACACACACACACCTTTAAAGAGCCAGTAGGTGTGGCCTTCTTTGGTACAGTTGGACTTGAGAAAGGACAAAATATTCTGGGCGATGTCCTTCACAACCCTGGTTGAGAAGGTGGAATTCTCCAGATCAGGGATGTCCTCTGTTTTAATCATCTCATATTTCTGCCCAAAGAGTAAACACAATGACCTTTAGAGCCAAAGGAACAACTTGCAAAATGTGAATAGCAAACTCACTTAACCCCTCTCCTCCCCCACTCAACCCCTCTCCTCCCAAGTCATTGCTGACCAGGTTTCCCTTTACCTGGACGATGCCATTGACATGAAAGCACATGACGAGCTCTGGAACATTACACATCAGATTGTCCAGCCAGTAGTCGATACCCGTGAGAATGTTGATTGGCTTATTGTTATCCCTGAAACAGAGGGAACGTTCAGGGTATGTTATACAGCCCTCCATAAGTATTGGAAGCATTTTGTCTTCTTTTAGCTCAATACACCAATAGTTTGGATTTTAAATCAAACAATTACTCTGGAGTCAAAGTTGAGATTCTCAGCTTTAATTCAATATTTAACATATAAATCTGTTTCACCATTTACAAAGTACAACACACTCCCCGTATTTCAGGGCTCCAAAAGTATTGGGGAAAAAATCATATAAATGTCCAAATAAAGTACTCATGTTAAGTATTTGATCGACAATCTTTTGCATGCAATAACTGCCTGAAGTCTGCGACCCATTGACCCCACCAGACGCTGGGTATCTTCTCTGGTGCTGCTCAGCCAGCCCTGTACTGCAGTTCAGTTATGGTTTGTTTTTAGTTCCATTTGCCTAAAATCTT
The DNA here is from genome assembly GCF_951799395.1 of Argentina silus. NCBI lineage: Eukaryota > Metazoa > Chordata > Actinopteri > Argentiniformes > Argentinidae > Argentina > Argentina silus. The sequence continues at coordinate 3,109,864 of NC_139653.1, read as the reverse complement.
ATCATCAGGAAATTAAACGCATGTTCAATTAGATTTAAATCTAGACAAGAACCTTCCACTTTTTGGCCCTGAAAAACTCCCTAGTTGCTGTGGCAGTATGTTGTGGGTCATTGTCTTACAGTATGATGAAGTGCCATCCAATGAATTTAGAGACATTTGCTTGTACTCGAGCAGACAAGATGTTTCTGTACACTTCAGAATCCGTTTTGCTGTTGCCATCAGCAGTAACATCATCAATTAAGACAAGTTAGTCAATTCTAGCAGCAGCTATACATGCCCAAACTGTAACACCCCCTCCACCATGTTTCACAGATGAGGTGGTATGCTGTAAATCTTGGGCAGATCTTTTTTTTCTCCAAACCTTCCTCTTGCAATCACTCTGGTACATGATAATATTAATCTTATCTGTCTCAATACCTTTTTCCAGACCTCTGCAGGCTTTTTAGGTACTTTTTTTTAGCAAACTGTAACCTAACCATGCTTTCTGAGGATAACTAGTGGTTTGCTCTTTGCAGTGAAGCCTCTGTGGTTCAGCTGGTATTCTGCAGATGGTAGTCTCTGACACATTCACGCCTACTTCCTGTTCCTGATCTGTGGGACAGTTCTTCTGGGTTTTTTCTTATTTATGGTGAGCATTCTTCAGGTAGAAGTCTTCCTTGGCCTACCAGCCCGTTTGTGATTGCTGAGCTCACCAGTGTTTTTTTTTCTTTTTAATTAAGTTCCAAACTGTTGATTTTGGCAAGCCTAAGGTTTTGGCTATGTCTCAGATTTTTTTTCCAGATTTTTCAGCCTAACAATGCCTTTGTTGACTTTCATTGACACCTCTTTGGTCCTCCTCTAATTTTCCAATATTACTGGTTCCCTGAAATAGGGGGTATATGTATAAAAAGAGTGGTAATTTGAATTGAAAATTACTCCCTGCAGAAAGTTTCATGCCTATCCCTGTATAAAAATACAGCAAAATATACACAAATATTTCCCCCTGCATGTTTTCTACCTCACATGGTCGCGTGTAAGTTGCTATCTCGTGCCTTCGTGTGTCGTTGAATTTTACTTTAATGCTTTATTTTAGGTTGTATCTAAGAAAGCTCATAGACTCAGAGTTTGTTTGAAAGTCAGGAGAAGCGTGAGTGAGATGCACAGCAGTTAGTCAGCTGGAGGAAGCAGGAGTAGCAGGAGTGTTGTCACAAATGTTGAATCTACGGTGACCATTATTGCAGTTCGCACCAATTTGATTTCTAAATTCAAGCACAGCATTCGCGAACCTTTGTTGGCTACCCGCCCAAGTGGTTGGTAAGATTTACCTTCCAATGCCAAAATCTACCCGCATTTGGCGGGTGGCAGGTGTTAATTTTTTGCCCTGGTTCTAGGTATGTTGCTAAGGAACACTGCTGTGGAACACAGGTGAATGTTGAATGCCATAACTGTAACACACACCTAAAGAAACCACTCTAATAGCCTTTACACAATACTGTGCTAACCCAAACCATACTAGTCTGGCTCGGATATTCTCTTTTCACATTGCCCTTTCAGCACAGTTCCAGCAAATATGGTGGATGTGTTACCAGTCCTACACAGTACAGCTTGTTTCATAGTGTCACCTGAGACGAAGACTGACAGCTGGGTATCTTCCTCCTCCAAATATGGGCATGTTCGAGCCCACCAACATGTGGATGTCCTCAAATGTCCACAAGATGTTACGCACAAAGTCATTCCTCATACCCTGTCAAATTATGCAGAGGAGATAGTACGACAGTTAGCAGTAGGACAGTGAGCGGTAGGACAGTGAGCGGTAGGACAATGAGCAGTAGAAGTACAGTCAGGACAACAACAAGTTAAAATAGATCCTCGATGTGCTGGTGAGAAATCATGAGACTTTGTTTTTATCAGTACCTGACTGTTCTCCCCCTCATTGAAGAGCGTGTTGAGGTTCTGTTCTTTATTGGGGACAGAGGCCACCTGTCCCAATGCAAACTTGTTCTCCATAGGAACCCTCTCCTGAAGAGAGTGAACACACAGTTACAAAGCAAACTCAATAAGAGAGCCCGTCATCGCATGCACATCACCTGCACGCAATCACACACACACAGTTTAACCAGGGTAAACTGCCATGTCTAGAATGTATTTATACAATAGCTAGCATTCACTTTAACCAATCCACACTGCAGTCAGTCCCCATTGGCTGGACATACCTCCTTGGGTGTGGCGGACTCTCCGGAGTCTGAGGCTGTGCTGGTGAAGGTGGCGAGCCAGGAAGGGCTAAACTCCTCTGCTCCACACTCCTCCTCTTCCACCCGCTCATCAGGGTTGTCAGGAACAGGCTCCGCGGCCCCATCACCATTTATACTGGACAAGACAAGGAGAGGGATTTATTATGAGGTATACAGTATACTACCTCCGGATGTAAAGCAAATGTCATCATGGAATATGACATTAATATAAATGTATTTATTTACATTATGAATGTATTACAATCAAATCATGAATGCAATACTCTGGCAACTCTACAGTCCTGCACACTCTGCACACCATTTATTTAACTTACCTGTAGTAGAGAAACTTTGACAGAATCGCTTTTTGGTACCAGTGTTCCTTACTCTTCTTTTTCCTTTGCCACTTTTGGTCGATTAGCCTCTGGTAAAACTCTTTCAGCCATGTCCAATCTCCTGTCTGTGACAAAGCAAAAGAGAGAGCAGATCAGTCACACGTACCTGGGTGATGCAAGGAATGTGTTTGATACCATTCCTAATTCCATTCCATGCATTACAATGAGCCTGTCCTTGGAATTCAACCTCCACCACCTCCCCTGACACATACACCACAATAAAAACTGAGAAACATCCTTCCTTTTTTCCTATTCTTCCCCTTCTTGAATAAATAACTGATCTGACATGTTAGATCACTGAATCTTTCCCACACTATTACATCAGCACAGGGGTTTTTTCTAATGGCTGTCTGAACTGTACCTGAGAGGACCTCATGAAGAGCTCTTGAATGTCCAGTTCATCCAGGAGGAGAGTCCTCCCCACACTGTGTACGGCCATACTGACATGGGACTTACTGTAGGGGATCTTCAACAGCTTCTTAATGTTCTGGGTTGGAGGGAGGAAAACAAGACAGTTCAGTCCATGTTGACTATTTGGCACAAGCAGGTTGTAAATGTTTGAGATCAAAAAAAGAGATTCTATATGTAGTGATTCATGTTAGTCATTACGGATGTAACTGAGCGTTGCTTCTATCTAACTAAACTTCTAACCCATACTGATTAACCTCAAAATGTTTCTCTACCTCTACTTACCCTGTCTCATTTAACCTGTCTGTCTGTCTGTCTGTATCCTATAACCTTCTCTCTTTTGCCCTGAATGGGGACATTTAGCAAAATGCATCTCCTTTTTCATCTTTAAAGCTTGACACCTCAACTTCTTTTTCGACAGTAGTTTTTATTCTTAGTGGGCTTGCAAGTCCAACTATTGTTCTTCGACATACTTATTATTATTACAATTCTTCCCAGTGCTACTCCTCCAACTTCTCAGCTATTCACCAATTCAACATTAGAACGTGTAGAGAGGTCTAACTTGCTTTACTATGACTTTTGGTTTTTATACCCATTTAACTTTTTAAACTATACAAACTTGAAAGTCCACATTTAACATGGAGGTGTATGGGAAACAAAAAATTACATTTTTGGACCACCACTACTCTTACACCTTTAAAACTATTCAAACAAATCTAACTGTAATATGTACCAGGAACTCAGAGCCCCATTGTTATTGTAACTGCTATGGAACTTTCAGAACCCTGGAATAAAAACAACAGGAGACCTGCAGAACATATTCTTAGAATGATTACACAACAATGCACTCTCTTGGCTAATACCACTCTCAATCTCTTAACCAACCAACTCTACCACTCTCAAACCACTTAACCCACTCCACTGAACTACCCCCGACTTACCCTATCTATCTATCTATCTATCTATCTATCTATCTATGAACTTCTACAATACTATCTAACCTTCTAACCTTTCAACAAGAGTTTTTTTTTTTTTTTTTAACGTTTGGTATTTGATCAGGCAAACCGGGGGGGCATTACTAAATAGTAATCCAATCCAAAACTTGTGTTACCATCTTGTGACCTTGAGTCTGCCAATCACACTCTTCCCAACTGAGAGACAAGGAAGTAAACAGACACAGCACAGAGAGGTATACAAAACCTTCACTGAGCGTCAGTGACAGAATTGCCATCATGAAGTGTAATGCCATCAGGTGACGATAGCCCCATCAGTTCCTGTCACATTATTCCATCTCTTAGAAATGTTGTATTTTCAAAAGTGGTTGCGTAATGGTAATATTATAATATTACATTTTACTTTTTCAGGGAATCTGTAAGTCCCAATTTGGATTTGAGGTCAGGAGATGGCTTTGAGTGATAAGTACAACATGATATGTTTATTTGTACATACAGTTGAAGTCGGAAGTTTACACACTTAGGTTGAAGGCATTAAAACTAATTTTTTAACCACTCCACAGATTTCATGTTCACAAACTATATGTTTCGGCAAGTCGGTTAGGACATCTACTTTGTGCATGACAAGTCATTTTTCCAACAATTGTTTACAGACAAATAATTTCACTGTAATTCACTATATCATAATTCCAGTGGGTCAGAAGTTTACATACACTAAGTTGACTGTGCCTTTAAACAGCTTGGAAAATTACAGAAAATGATGTCATGGCTTTTAGGGTGGGCAAACTTTTTGGCTCACGGGCCACATTAAGTTTGTAAAACTGACCTGTGGGCCGGACCATTAGTAGATGAGATGGAAAATGAGCGAGCATAAAGCATAAAATATAGCCTGTGAAATCTATTTCCTTTTTCCCACTTTTTAATTAATAAATGTTATTGTTAAATAAAAACAACTCACCATTGATGGATTTAATGGGAACAGTGTTGCTGGTCACCCTTTTTTGTCAGCGCATCAAAATCTGGTGCCATTTTTGTTGTGGAAATTCGTAGGACAGCTCTCAAGTGTTCATCAGTAAGCTCGGCTGTGGCGTGTTTTGTTTATTTTCATCACACTGAACGTTTGTTCACACACATAAGTAGAGCCAAATAACACCAGCATATTCTGTGCCAGCTGTCGGATGTTTGAAAACTTTGTTTCATTCAGTGAGGCATAAAACTTATCCAGTTTGACAGAGTTGAAATTCTCCTTTAGGACAGACTCAGACTGGAGATCAATCAGCTCCAATTGTAATTCCAGTGGTCCTGCTTCATAATCGAATGTCAGGGGACATGACACCAGCTGAAGTGACTTCTCACACTTTTCAAAATCAAAGAATCGACGGCAGAATTCTCTGTGCAGACCGTCCAGCGATTTACTGTATTTCCTCGCATGTTGAGGGGCTTCTTTCAGCGTCGCCAGTGTGGGGAAATGCGCAAATGATTTGTTTGTAATTTGTTTAGAGAACAAAGTCAATCTGACCTTGAAGGCCTTCACGTTTGAAAACATGTTGTGTACAAATTGATCTTTCCCTTGTAGCTTCACGTTCAGCTCATTCAGGTGTGCCAATATGTCCACAGTCAACGCCAAATCACAAAGCCAGTGTGCGTCTTTCAGCTCGGGAAAATCATTTGCTTTCCCCATTGACTCCAAAAATGAGCCGATCTCCTCTGAGCTTCCACATTCACTGACACACTTTCCCCAAACCTAACCAACGGACACTGGAGTGGTAAAGTAAGTCGTGGTGCTCAGCATCACATTCCTCCAGGAATTTAATGAATGACGATGACTGAGGCCCTTCGCTCGTATGAAATTGACAATTGTTATGACTTTCTTCACGACGTGATCCAGCTGCAGCACAGACTTGCACAAAGCTCCCTGGTGGATAATACAATGTAGAAAAATCATATCATATTCAGGGTTTTCCTCTTTTACTTTGTCCTGGATTCTTTTCAACAACCCGATGTGTTTTCCTGTCAAATTTGGCGATTCGTCTGTGGTGACATTTGCAAGTTTATTCCAAGGTAGTTTAAACCTCTTAATGACGTCAGACACCCTGTCAAGTCAATTCCTCGCGTTGTGCCCCTCATGGACTCCATAGCCAAAAACTCCTCTGTGATTGTCATTAATCCCCCGGACAAAAATCAATAGTTGCGCAGTGTCTTTCATATCACTACTTTCGTCCAGGGCTAACAAGTAAAACTTAAAAGACTCTGCTTTCTTGCTTAACCCATTGGCCAAGTCTTCGTCAATTAGTTCTACGCGGCGACTAACTGTTCTGCGTGATAAACTTATGTTTTCAAATTTACTTTTGTTTTCTGGACATAAAAGTCTTGCTGTCTCTACCATACATTCCTTCAAAAACTCCCCTTCAGAGAAAGGCTTGTTTGCCTTTGCTAGTTTGTATGCCAGTAGATAACTGGCTTTTGTGCTGACGTCTTGAATAGTAGATTGACAACAAAAATGTTTTGCTGAGCCTGTAAATTGGCTGCTAACCTTGCAGCAGTAGCGGCCCTTTCTTCAGATGAGGAGTTGCTAGCATAGTTAGCATGTTTGGAGGCAAAGTGTCTGCGAATGTTGTATTCCTTGTATACGGCAACGCTTTCTTGACAAATGAGATATACAGCCGTTGATCGTATTTCAATGAAAAAATATTTTGCAGTCCACTCCATGTTGAAAGCCGGACACTCGCTGTCAATCTTCCGCTTTTTTTGTCCGCTCATTTTGTTATGAAGGGTGATTCTGTTGTAGGTGAAGACGGGTAAAGGGCAAACGATGCTTGCGTAAGGCACGCAGCATCGTCAAGGACATTTCTCACCCCAACCATAGACTTTTCACCCCACTCCCCTCCGGGAGGCGCTACAGGTCTCTCCGCACCCGAACCAGTAGGTTCAGAGGCAGCTTCTTCCCTGCGGCTGTCACCCTACTGAACTTGAACACTGCACCGACCTGACAACCTACTACCCCTGCAACCCCCCACCCCCACCCCCCCCCGGACAATTGCACTATTACTCCACTCCCCTCCCCTGCTCTTACTCATACCACTGCTTCTGTACATACCTGTCCATACTGTTCATACTGCACATAATGCACATATCCTTATATTTTCTTTAATACTACTGCACATACTGTACATACCTGTTTATACGGCATTCCATATTTATATTTATTCTGCTATCTACCTCATGCTACTGTTAATACATATATACTGCTAGACTGCACTACCCATACAGCTCATATGCTGCTACACTGTTCATACTGTAACTATTTATTCTGCTATAATGCTACTGTTACTCATATACTGCTATACTGCACTGCTATATTATACTGCACTACTACTGATCATATATTGCACTACCTGTAAATACTGTTCATTGCACTTTCTGCTATTTTGCACTTCTGGTTAGACGCTAACTGCATTTCGTTGTCTCTGTACTTGTACTCTGCACAATGACAATAAAGTTGAATCTAATCTAATCTAAAGGAAAGAAGAAGAAAGGCAACCGGTGTATGCTGCGCCATCTGGTGGTATCAATTAAGTATTGCAGGGAAAAAATCAGTGAAATGAATACTACAAATGTAATATGCCTGACGGGCCGGATTAAACAATGGCGCGGGCCGGATGTGGCCCGCGGGCCGTAGTTTGCCCACCTGAAGCTTCAGATAGGCTAATTGACATCATTTGAGTCAATTGGAGGTGTACCTGTGGATGTATTTTAAGGCCTACCTTCAAACTCAGTGCCTCTTTGCTTCACATCATGGGAAAATCAAAAGAAATCAACCAAGACCTCCGAAAATTTTTTTGGGACATCCACAAGTCTGGTTCATTTGTACGAAAGTATAAACACCATGGGACCACACAGCCATCATACCGCTCAGGAAGGAGACGCGTTCTGTCTCCTAGAGATGAACGTACTTTAGCGCGAAAACTGCAAATCAATCCCAGAACAACAGCAAAGGACCTTGTGAAGATGATGGAGGAAACAGGTACAAAAGTATCTATATCCACAGTAAAACGAGTCCTATATCGACATAACCTGAAAGGCCGCTCAGCAAGGAAGAAGCCACTGCTCCAAAACCACCATAAAAAAGCCAGACTACGGTTTGCTACTACACATTGGGACAAAGATCTTACTTTTTTGGAGAAATGTCCTCTGGTTTGATGAAACAAAAATGTAACTGTTTGGCCATAATGACCATCGTTATGTTTGGAGGAAAAAGGGGGAGGCTTGCAAGCCAAAGAACACCATCCCAACCATGAAGCACAGGGGTGGCAGCATCATGTTGTGGGGGTGCTTTGCTGCAGGAGGGACTGGTGCACTTCACAAAATAGATGGCATCATGAGGAAGGAAAATAATGTGGATATATTGAAGCAACATCTCAAGACATCAGCCAGGAACTTAAAGCTTGGTCGCAAATGGGTCTTCCAAGTGGACAATGACCCCAAGCATACTTCCAAAGTTGTGGCAAAATGGCTTACGGACAACAAAGTCAAGTTATTGGAGCCCTGACCTCAATCCTATAGAAAATTTGTGGGCAGAACTGAAAAAGCGTGTGCGAGCAAGGAGGCCTACAAACCTGACTCAGTTACACAAGTTCTGTCAGGAGGAATGGGCTAAAATTCCACCATCTTGTTGTGGGAAGTTTGTGGAAGGCTACCCAAAACGTTTGACCCAAGTTAAACAATTTAAAGGCAATGCTACCAAATACTAACTAAGTGTATGTAAACTTCTGACCCACTGGGAATGTGATGAAAGAAATAAAAGCTGAAATAAATATTCCTCTCTACTATTATTCTGACATTTCACATTCTTAAAATAAAGAAGTGGTCCTAACTGACCTATGACAGGGAATGTTTACTTGGATTAAATGTCAGGAATTGTGGAAAAACTGAGTTTAAATGTATTTGGCTATGGTGTATGTAAACTTCCGACTTCAACTGTACATATTAAGTACCTGTCATCTGTTTCTCATCAGGCCAGGACCATCTGTCATCTGTCTCATTCATACTGTCATATTATATTATAACAGATAACGGTAGTTGTGTAAGAACAATGACATTAACAACGTACCTAAAGCCTCGTCAATGCTTGGTGAAGGATTACTACTGTACTATGCTAGTACAGTAGTTATGTTGCCACAGTTATATACTGCTAGGACGTTCATCTCTCTTCTGCAATGCTATGTCGTATTGCTTTCATTTGGTGAATACAATTCTCTACCCTCTCACCTGATCAGCATGTGAAGTTGAATATTCCTTCGAATAGTCAAGATTATGCACGTTATTCAGAAACTATAGCCACAGCCCTTAGCACATAGGTTTTCTGCTAGCCAATTTCTTCGATCATTACAATGTTTGAACAATATAAACAGGCAGTTACACCGCGACGATGACATTTCATAATTCAAGTGCACCCAAAAGCAGCTGTATCATGAACCGAACAGACCGGCTACCGACAACAGGACACGGTACCACGGTACCACGTTGAACATTGTTTACTTCTTCCTTCTGGTTTGGGACACGCTATTGGCTGTCTTGTCCATGGCGTAAATACCAGTTCTGATTGGACCTTCCACAAAGTACTAAGACGAAAATGCCTGAGCAGACAGATAATTAAAATATATGTTATTATGAATATGTGCACAAACTAGCGATGCCAACAAATGTTGAAGGCTTTCTATAAATAATTTACACTCAAATACAAAAAAACAGCTCCTCCCTCGCCAGGGATCGATGAACTTCAAAATGTTGGCGTCTGGCCCATGCCCTATACTGATAACATCTTAATTATTGATCTATCTATACCTCCCCTCTCTCATCTATTCATCCTCTCTTTCATCTACACTCATCCCTCCAACCAACCACCTATCTATCCATCTTTCCCTCATCTATCTAACTTCATCGTCTATTGTCTATTTATTTACAGTATCTGTCTATCTACCAATCTATCAATCTATCTATCATCTATCAATTCATCCATCCAACCAACCAAGCCATCTTTAAATGTTTCCACTACTAAAATAAGACTCTCACTTTCTTTCAACTACCAAAATAAGTATTTGCAAGCTGACAATTTCTTCTGGAACTTATTTTATTCTTATTATCTACTTACTATTATTATTCCAATTCTTCCGATTTTTCAGCATGCTACTCCTCCTACATCTTTTAAGCTGATTAACCTCTTAATTGTATTGATCCATCTATACTTCCCCTCTCTCATCTATCCATCCAACCAACCCATCTTTAACTTTATCCACTACCATAACACCTCTAATCTATCCATCTTTCCCTCATCTATCTAACTTTATCTGGCTATCTATCGGTCTTTATTTATCTGTCTCTATTTACCTATCGATCAATCTAACCTTCTCTCATCTCTCTCTCAGGGTTCTCCCCAAAGAATGTAAGAGGGGTGCTGTGCCACCTTGTCGATGCCACTATGTAAACATTTCACAGCAAATGAAAATGATATTTAGTAATGACAGAGTAACTATCTTTGATCGTCAATGACATCGTTGTTAAAAGTGAAAGCATTATTACGTTAGTCAATTTAGTGTTTTAGCTGTATTTTTTGTGGATTTTGACATGAATAAATGCAAGTTGGTTTTGATAATACAATCCAGCACCACCTGAGGAGAACCCTAACATATATCAATTCATGCATCCAATCAACCAACCATTCATCCATCCATCCATCCAACCAACAAACCAATCAAACGTACTATTTCATCCACTACCATAATAAGACCAGGACAAAAAATGAACACCCGCCATACGCCAAATGCAGGTAGATTTTGGCATTGGAAGGTAAATCTGTAAATCTTACCAACCACTTGGGCGGGTAGCCAACAAAGGTTCGCGAATGCTATGCTTGAATTTACAAATGAAACTGGTGTGAACCGCAATTATGGTCACCGTAGATTCAACATTTGTGACACACACTCCTGCTGCTCCTGCTTCCTCCAGCTGACTGTAACTGCTGTGAATCTCACTCACGCTTCTCCTGACTTTCAAGCAAACTCTGAGTCTATGAGCTTTCTTAGTTACAACCTAAAATAAAACATTAAAGTAAAATTCAACGACACACGAAGGCACGAGATAGCAACTTACACGCGACCATGTGAGGTAGAAAACATGCAGGGGGAAATATTTGTGTATATTTTGCTGTATTTTGACACAGGGATAGGCATGAAACTTGGTTCTGTGCAGGGAGTAATTTTCAATGTGGCAGGATTAAATGTGGCATGCTAATGCAGAGTTTTTGTGATTTTTGCCTTAATGTTGGTTTAAAAAATGGGGCTGGTAAAAAAGCTGAGTGTCTGGTGAATTTTCTCCTCCACCAGACAACTTGGCTGGTAGACCAAAAAGTTAATTTTATGCCCTGAATAAACTCTCACACTTTCTTTCAACTACCCAGCAAATCTGTCTATTTATCATCCAAACCATCTTTAAACTTTTTTCTACTACCAGAATAAGACGTGGCAAGCCCACAAAGATTCTTCTGGAACTTATTTTTCTAGTTTCCATTTTTATCACTAAATCTGTCCTCATAAACTTTATCACAGAAGCAAAACAATAATCAAATACTGTTTAATAATGCTATGCTTTTCAGCAGACATGACCCACTGTATACCAACCTCTGAGTCTGACACCACATCAACATCATCCCCGATGGAATCAATGAAGTCATACGCCATCCCAAAACTGCAGGGAGAGAATTACTGCATAAACATTCATTTGATTCAAATGATAAAGATAATTACAAAATCAAGCAGATCTAGGCTTGATCATTATTACCAACTTGGAAGGCTCCAAGGATGGATACAAGAAAAAACTATGAGTTATGACAGAGAGTATACAGTGTGGTCCTAACAGGGCTATACCTCGAGAATGGTTTGCTCTTGCTGCTGGACCCCAGTACAGTAGTCCCAGCTGTCCCAAGCTGTGGGGCTTCTCTCAGCCAGTTGGCAGGAGGCAGCTTTAGGTCCGTCTTCTCCTGCAGGAGTGCATAGGTTGTGGGAGGAGGAACAGCCGAGTATTTGACCACTGCACGGCTCTTTATCTCGTTGTTGCCAAGGCATATCTCGGACTCCTGTAAAACATGTAAACAAAGGTGTATTAATTAATGATTATGAGTATCTAAGCAACATTTAACTTAAACCAAAGCTGTCTACTGAAGCCTTCTTATCTGATAAGTGTAGTACTAGTACCCTTACATTATGTGACGGCAGACCAGGGTCATATCAAATGCTTGCATAAGGGAAACACTTGTGTAAAAGGGACATGGCATTAATGTAGCTATCTACTTGTTTTCCCCCATTTACTCCTAGATGCTACAAGCTAACTTTGTGTAAACCTCATCAAAGACTTGTTGTAGCTAAACTTGAGCTAGCTATCATTGTTAGCTACCGCTTACCTGTCTGCTGATGTCACCACTGTCATCCACTTCTTCGCTTACATGGTCTGGAGGAGCGCCATCCTCCCTGCTCCCTGATGGTACACTCATTGTGTTGTGGACCCGCAAGAAGCTGGTTAGCTAGTAGGGACAACAACAACTAGCTAGCTAGCAACTGATGGCCAAGCTAGCCGTGGTGGCCATGTCCTTCTGGCTAAAGCGAGTTTACTGGCGAGGGAAGTTGAGAGTTCGCCACGTGAGAAAAAATCTATAAATAAGCCAAGCAAATAAGGCTGTTACTGCTTTGTACATTTGTAATGCATAGTTACCTGAAGACCCGGCACAAGCAGTCACAACACAACACTGCTGCTACCACCGCTGTTGACGGATCACACGTGTGTATCATGTCAGATATAATAGACGGTGAAAGACTGTCAACTTCCGGCTTGAGGCAAAATAAAAGACCCCGTACAGCGATATGGTGTATAGAGCCAAATAAGTCCGACTTTTAATTTGATAGAATTTATAAGATGCCGTATAAATATTTTTGAAAGTTGCTGCTGCTAGCTAGGATCATTTTCATATGACCCGGATGTGTTAACACGTTACATCCAGTTTCTAGAAAATGCCAGAAAAACATATCATATTTTATTATTACTTATTATGTTTCTGCATTCATTACGTGTAATTCTTATCTCATTAATTTTTGCAATCTTTCACTATTCTTATTGACCCGAGTAAATGCCAGAGATGGTTGGGCTTATGCCTAAAACCAATAAATTGTACAAATAAATAAATAATAAACTTTGCAAATGATTTATTATAGACGTGTGAAATGTGTGAGGGAAACGTATTTCATAACGCACAAAACCTAGGCTGACTTTTTTCAAATTTCCCAGCATGATGAACAATGTCACCATGTTTAGCCCTTCATATCTGTGTCCTACCTACACTTCAGCTACTGACCCAGCATACCCTAAACCAGCCCCCAGCCCCCCACACAAAGAACACTGACTTGTTACAGACCCAGGCAACCAGATGATTGACCCACAATAACCCAACATACAACTAATACGTGATTTGCTAATACTCACCACTGGGTGACAGCATTTTATGTCAAATCTGTACATGCAGGAACTCCCTGAATTGCAGCCTGCAATTACACTCTATTGGACATTTCCCATACACAGAGGACCACATTAACCAAGCACAGGATTTGAATTCCATTTAATCTTGAGTATCCTGAACATAGTGAGTTGGACAAATGATAATACACAATATTTATTATGCTTATGGGGATGCCCAACTTGCGATTTTGGTGCCCTGGCTGCCATAACTTGCACACAGCTAGATTATTTGATGGAAACAAATTGCCATTATTTCTCAAACTGAGGGAATCTACACCATATCTATCTCTCTATTTCCCTCACCCTCACTCTCTCTCTCATCCTCCCTCTCTTTATCTCTCTCTCTTTCTAACTCCCTCCTACTTCTCCTCTCTCTTTCTCTCTCCCTCTCTATATACCTCAGCCTCCCATCTCTCTTCCTACCACTCTCTCTCTCTATCTCTTTCTTTCTCTCTCTCTCTCTCTCTCTCTCTCTGTCTCTCTCTCTCTCTCGCCCCCCCCCCCCCCCCCCCCTCTCTCTCTGTGCTTGGCGGTTTCCTCTCCTCAGGGGCAGGTCTTTGAACCTTTCAGCCCAGTTAAAGGGAACAAAAGCAAACAAATCACATTGTTCTTTCAGGAATTTTTCTTGTTCACTGCCTTTCATTACCTCTTTTTTAGGCACTCTCTCTCCCTCTCTCTCATTCAGGGATCCGAAGTCAATGGTTCCTTACATCCCAGCTTGACAAGTCAGGAGGATACACGCTAATCCCCTTAATCTGGCCTTTCTCCCGTGCGCAGCCACAGGGAGAGAGGGAACACAGAGAGTAATCCTGTAGAGGACACAATAGGATTAGGCTCCGACCCTCCGAGTGACAATCAGGTATCTACTGACTGATCTGCAAAGTAGGGCCCCGACTTTCTTCAATCTGACTTATTTTGGCAGGAGAGAGAAGGAGGAGGGCTGCGTGGAGGGGGGGGGGGGGCTCTGTCTTTCTTTGAGGGGCTGCTGGAGGTCTCTCTCTGACAGGCCTGTGTTCCTCAGCACCGGGGACCCTGGGATGACTGACAGGGGAGGGTGGGGTCAGAGTTGGGGGTGTCAGGAGTGGGTGTTAAGAGAGATTGGGGTGTGTATTAGGAGGTGGCTATGGTTGCTGCTCTCACCAGAATCTTTTACAGTTAATGTGATTGCGATTTATTTTGCATGATTGACTGTTGGCTGAGGGAAAAAATCACATCTTGCAATATAGATAATTTTGTTTTAATGTATGGGTCATAGTGCCATTCCACTGGCTAATAAAGCAACTGTGGTATATGGCATGTATGCATCTATCATCGTCACCAGTAGATGGCATCATTGGTGCAGTATTCTTGCTCAGGCCCTCTTTTGGAAAGGTGTTAAAACTGAGCACTTAGAGTACTCTACAGGTTTCTCCAACACCTTGATACATGACTGCACACCAGTGAATGACAATAAAAACTCATCACACCCCATATAATTCAGTCCATATTGAACACAGCCCCAACACCTCCAAAGAAACAAAAACAATTTTTTAGTTGTGAGATGCACTGATGCTCAACAGCATGTCCT
This sequence comes from Argentina silus, assembly GCF_951799395.1. Taxonomy (NCBI): domain Eukaryota; kingdom Metazoa; phylum Chordata; class Actinopteri; order Argentiniformes; family Argentinidae; genus Argentina; species Argentina silus. The sequence goes on along the minus strand of NC_139653.1, from coordinate 3,094,770 downwards.
TGCTCTGATATCTGATACACACTGTGGCTCTACATCAACCACGCCCTCTGAGACCACGGATGCAGGGCTTCACCTCCACTGAAAAGGGAAGCCCTCCGTTCCATTCAAGTCCAATGAACTTGGCCAAGAAAAACACAGGTTGGTTCTTCATGTTCTCATGTTACCGTGCTAGTCTTGCTAAGTGCAGAGGGTAAATTACAGGTTAGCCATTGTGTGAGTGAGAACAAAGTCGCAGGAAGGTGGATTTTTCCGTGTAAGACAGGTGCCTTGTGGTAACTGTGTGTTTATCTAGTGTAAGAGAGCTGGCAACAGGAGTGGATGAGATGAAATCCCCATTTCAAGGATTGATCCAGTCCAGGTGAGGCTGGTGGAGGTAGAAATCTGAGGATTTCTATGCTTATATTTTTCCCCAATAAAATTGTTATACAAAATAAAATACTTATTATTCTCCTCAGACTTCATTGAGAGAAAGAGAGGGAACATGTGAGGGTGTGTGTGTGTGTGTGTGTGTGTGTGTGTGTGTGTGTGTGTGTGTGTGTGTGTGTGTCTGAGTGTATATGTGTATGTATGCAAGTGCGCACGTAAGTGTGTGAGAGAGTGATTTATGCCTTAAAGTGGGCCGCCACAAACCCACAGTTGTATCACGATGCTCCTCTTATGGTTACCCTCTGCTAAATATACTGTTCTTCTCATCTCAGCTGGATGTGTTACAGTTGGGGTCACAATGGTTTGCCATCTTCATACCTGCTAGATCTCAGAAAATGCCTAGACTCTTCATTTAGAGATAGTGCTAAACAAACAAACAAACAAACAAAAAAATACACAAACAGATAGACCAGTACAAGAGCATGGTTGGTGTACTTAAATGTAGCCTTTCAATGTAGGCCTATTTTAACTTGACAGCCAGTGAGTTAGTGGAGGGTAAATCCAAGTAAACTCAGTTTAGCCACCTTTTTATTTTGGTGAATAGGGTTTATCCGCCTTTTCTGTGTCAATGTTATCTGCATTAGGGTTTACCCAACAATTTTTTGCCACTACATCAGATCATCCACATCAACACATCCACATCATCATATCTAAAGTGCACAGTGGTGCGATATAGCTCTCAATACTACTCAGGAACTACATACTTCATAAAATGTACACAGAAAAGAATACAAAGTAAATCATTAAATGTTGTTTGCATGGCTAAAGTGGTTGTAGTGATATTTGTTAACCATGTCAAAAGAAATAAATCTCAACATTATTTATAGTGTAGTGTTTCCTCTTTGCCTACAGAGAGTTGTGACTAACAGTAGCTTTGTAGTTTGGTATGCATGTATGTATGATGTCACCAAAACAAAGGCGTCATGGGATGAGAGGGTGAGGTGGAATCTTTTGTCCCTCTGTTAAGCTTCCATCACCTTAGTGAACTTCCGCCAACTTCAAACTGACACTACAGAGGGTGAGGGACACGTACAGGCAGGAACCACATCACTCACTCCCCCAGAGCATGCAGAAGAGAATAGTTGATAAAACGTGTGTGTGTGTGTGTGTGTGTGTGTGTGTGTGTGTGTGTGTGTGTGTGTGTGTGTGTGTGTGTGTGTTCATGAGCGTTGTGTGTGAGAATAGAATGTGTGTGCACATGTGTAAGTATGTGGCATGACTGTGTTAGTGTGGAGTCCTTAGATGTGCCAAGGAATACCACAAATACCCTGTATATACAGTTAGTGTGTGTTTGTGTGTGTGTGTGTGTGTGTGTGTGTGTGTGTGTGTGTGTGTGTGTGTGTGTGTGTGTGTGTGTGTGTGTGTGGACTGTTAAGGTGAGACAATGGATACCGCAAATATCCTTCCTGCAACCCAAACAACCCAAACCCACCTCAAAGCCCCACCCTCCACCACCTTCGTCCTGTCAGGGGTCTTCATTTCAACCTCTTCCTGGGGGGGAGGTGGGTGTGTTTGTACATCCTCCCACATGCAGCCACAGGCATTTCAAACCACACCACAGGCTTTTGGATACAATCCGCTCTGATTAAATCTTCATCATCCTCATCATAACCATTATTGTCATTGTATCATTGACTCTAAACAACATCACCAACCCTCTCCCACAGTATTCCCCCCCCACACACACCCCCGAGGCTGCTGACTGAGTAGCTGATAATAAAACCACTTCTCTCAGCCTGGTTTCTGTGGGCCCCCTCCCTGGGTGCCTATGATTAATTCAACCCTGTAGAGGGTCCCCGGGGACCACATCTCCTGCATGGTTGTGCAATGTCTGTACGCAGCCTGATCAGGCCTCTTATCCGCCTACTGAGATATTAGCTAATGGATGGCCCCGCGTTACATATGATCTAATATATGCCATTAATGACCAGCAGGGAGGGTCTCGGAGAACACACACAAACATGCACGTGCACGCACGCACACACACACACGCCCCCCTCAACCTGACATGACACATCCACACCAACCCCCCTCCCAACCTAACACAGCCACACAGTTTGCCACCACACACACACACACACACACACACACACACACACACTCACACACACACACAATGTACTCGCCTGCTGACAAAACACATGACACTGAGGAGTTAATCAGACACATTTTTGTTGTATCTATAATGTACCAGGTGCATGTATGTTTGGATATCATGTCTATAACTTTGAGTATGTGTGTGTATTTATGGTTTAGATATAATGTGTATGACTTTGAGTATGTGTGTGTATTTTATCTATGTCCATCAAAGGGATCCTCATATTGTAATATGTGGATTTGGAGGTCAACCACCTCAGTCCTACAGCCCTCTAATCTCAGGTGTTGAGGTCAAATGAACGTAAACCTAAACAGTGTGTTCTATAGAGGTGTGATGGTCCTGTCAAAGGCTAATGTGATTTTATCCCCTCAAAGCTTCCGACAGGATCCACAGAGTGTGAGGTGGAAACACCATCCTGTGTGTTCCTCAGTGGCAGTTATCCAGGGGCTTTAGCCTGTGTGTGTGTGTGTGTGTGTGTGTGTGTGTGTGTGTGTGTGTGTGTGTGTGAGAGAGAGAGAGAGAGAAAGCCTCAAGTCCACTAGATTAGTCCTGTAACAGCAGGTTCCAGCTGTGTTGCCCTGGCAGAGGTATCCATGTGGGTATCAGTATGAAATCATCATCAATCATCTGTGTGTGTGGGGTACCTATGTGGGGTATTTGTTGGAGGTCCTGTTTATCTATTTGAGTAGTCTATGTTTTTTAGGGGTCATCCTAAACTAGCCACTCATGCCCCTAATATGTGGACAATCCATGTGTAATGGGTGGGATTCGAACTCGGGTCTCCCACGTGGAAGGACCAAGTGTCTACCATTAGGTCAAGATGACATACCAGGTCACAGCCAACTCTTACGTCAGTCTAAGATCACAACAACGGCAGCACTCATGAACCCAATCTGATCTCGTCAAACAAATTAGCATGCAGTTCAGTTGTAGTCATTTCAACTAATGCTACTGAAACCCCCCTATTATTTTCATGTCACTTTTCTGTCTATTTATGTGCAAGTAAACAAATAAGAAAAGTGAATGAACATTCTATTGTCAAAATACACAAATAACTTTATTGTAATGAATTCCATCTGTGTGGAGTGTTATCTGCATGGCCGAGGGCCCTGTCTGAAGTCCAGAGAGTACAGAGCAGTGGCCAACGCAGCGTACAGGTGAGAGGTGCTGAAACGTAGGCAGTACACCGGACTACTCACTGACGAAGACAGCTGGAACATCTGTGGAAATGACAACAATGATATTAAATAGGTGCATGAGCACACACAGACACACACTTGACAGATTGTGCATAAATAGACAAACAGACAGACAGACACTTACCTACACACACACACACACACACACACACACACACACACACACACACACACACACACACACACACACACACACACACACACACACACACACACCTGTAAGCAGCAAGTCTGCCGCTTGTCCCACAGCCGTATAACACCGTAATAGGAGGAGCCACTGGCGATCATGTGATTCCCGTCCGTCTGGACGCAGTACAGGGCACTGTCGTGAGGCTCCTCCCACTCCATGACACACTTCCTGTTGAGGATCAGGAAATGATGATAGACTCAACCCATTCCATTTGAATGATCAATCATCATAAACACAGCCTACTCTGCATCAGCTCAAATGTCCCAATGTAGATGGGATGGGACACACAGGTGTATAAAACCTATGTGCAATACAGGGCAGAGGGCCTGTATATTTAGGGAAGGATGTGTTTTGAGGAAGGGCAAGTGTGTGTGTGTGTGTGTGTGTGTGTGTGTGTGTGTGTGTGTGTGTGTGTGTGTGTGTGTGTGTGTGTGTGTGTGTGTGTGTGTGTGTGTTTATAAGAGGGGGAATGTTGTGTGTATGTTGTGTGCTGAAACTTCATCTGTTGTTTACATGGAGATACGGGGAGATGGGAGAGTAGGCTGGGTTTGCGGTGGGGAAGGCGGGGGAGGTAAGAGAAAGTATTTCGGGAGTTCTGCCAATAGAGATCGATCCTCCATTAGAGGCTCATCAATAAGTGATGGAGAGAGACCAGGAGCAGACAGCAGGGCAGACGTCTGGAGTCTCACACACACACACACACACACACACACACACACACACACACACACACACACACACACACACACACACACACACACACACACACACAACCCTAATTTTAGCAATCCAATAAGGGCGAGGTCACTGACTGTCATTGTGTCCTAGAGTATTAAGACACCAGATACTGTGTAAAACCACTTATAGCTTAGTTGTGATTCTACCCAACTCAAACGTCACCACTATATCTATCAGTACTAACTCACCTTCTCACTGGTGTCTCTGGATGTGTTTCAGAGATGATTTAAGACAAGAATGTATGTACAGTATGAGTTATAGGTCCACTTGGGCTGACTCCCTCCCCTATCTCTCTTTTCCCCCCTTTCTCTTCCAAACGTGGTGTGTGGGAGAACAGATGAGGTGAGAGAACGCCACCGAGGGAAACATTCTGCCAATATGGCCCAAAGGACACCTCACAACATTACTGGCTTACTGTCACACATCTACACACAACATGACGCAACTAAATCCAAATCTACCATGACAACAAGACACAACAAAGACACATAAAAATAAACATACCTGTGTAAGAAATGTGCCATACAAATAAAGTTTCATTGATCGAAAATGTGATTGATCCAACTCTTACAGTATGTGTTTGTGTGGAATTTAGTCTCTAGAGTCTCAAGTCACTTTCACACTGGTCAGTTACACACACTCAAGGAGACTCAAGGGCCTTTTTTTTCCACGGAAGCCCAACTTCCAGACAACCAGCGCCTCCTCACTGTCCCCTGGAGCCTCCTGGGTGCTTTGTGTGTGAATTATTGATGTCTAAAGAGGGACCCCCACCCCCTCCAAACTCCCATGAGCTATCTGCCAATCAGATCGTATTTGTGTTAGTTGACTGGTCCCCCATACACCCTCCCTGCCAACAATACACACACACACCATCCTAAAGTGGTACCCCCTAATCGCAGGACCCTGTGTGTGTGTGTGTGTGTGTGGGGGGGGGGGGGGGGGGGGGGGGGCATCAATATGGGCACCGCCCAGAGAGATCTGGGTTAGAGCCCTACTGTGCTCTTTCAGGAAAAGGAGGAGGGGTGTCGGGGAGTTCTTGTCTGTTCCTTCCTGATCCCACAAAAAAAAAGGGTTGTGGCTTTGAGTGAATATAAATGGACTACTCATACAAAATACAATTCAAATAAAAATTATCGATTGATTGATAGAGTGACCAACTGACTGTCATTATAATTGATGGATTGACGGACAAATGAGGCCAGTGATGGATGGGTTAGGGTTAGGGTTAGGGTTAGGGTTACTACTTTGGGCTGATGCGGAGGTCCCAGGAGCGGATGTAGGTGTCGTAGCCACAGGTGAGCAGCTGGAAGGGCGACTCGTAGGTGATATCCAACACACCTGCTCCTCGACGGAACTCTGAGCCCAGACTAGACACCAACTTACACCTGAGGGAGAGGAGAGAGAGAGAGTTAGAGAGAGGGAGAGAGGGAGGGAGGGGGGAGAGAGAGAGGGAGAGAGGGAGGGAGGGAGAGAGGGGAGGGCAGAGAGATAGAAAGAGAGGAAGACAAAGATAGAGAGTTAAGCACTAAAATGTTACATGTACTACTGTAGTATACCCTGCTGTGCCAGCTAGACTACTAACATGTCCGATACAGGATGTTCTCTGTGCTTCAAACGATGACTTAAAAAGTTTGTTTACACCCCAAACCACCTATGAATAATCAATGGATCTTTATTATCTATTATCATTTTGCTGTCTAAGGTATATTATTATATACAGTGAGGTGAATTGAACAGGATCTCCAGCTGTCTCAGAGTCTTTATGCGAGTTGGCCCTTTATATAGTGTAAATATACAGTATACTATTATATTAATCTGTCCCATTACTTCTGGTGCCCTGAAATAGAGGGAATAAGAATAAAGTGTTGTCTTTTGGTGGAAATGGTGAAACCAATATGTACCAAATACCATCAAATAAAAGCTGAGAATCTCAACTTTAACCTCATAGTAATTGTTTGATTTAAAATCCAAACTTTAGGAGTATAGAACCAAAAGAAGAAAAAATGCTTCACTGTCCCATTACTTACGCAGGGCAATGTATATTCTCATAAGCTCTCTCTCTATCAATCTCTATATGTCCTAGAGGCTCCAGACCACCCAGAGCAGATCAAAGTATCTGGCTCTGAGGCAGATTACATATAACACCATTAAGGATGGAGGTGTGTGTGTGTGCAGGACAGTCCATGTGTGTGTGTGTGTGTGTGTGTGTGTGTGTGTGTGTGATCACAGAGCTCCTTTGCGCTCCCCGCTCTGTGGGCTCGGATTATTGGAGAATAACTTGCACTCCGCAGGATGGATTATTGCAGAATAACTGTCTCTTTGTTGCTGTTTAATTCCCTCCATGACCATGACTGTGCAACTCGCAAACCTTTGATACCTGCCTCCTAGCAACTATTTAAAGGAGGCCACTGGCCCTGGCGACCTACCGCCCCTCTAAAACTCACTCGTGCCCCCCTTCTGCCCCCCCCAGGCCCAAACGCCAGGGGCAGACTGGTAATCCCCCAGCCTCACCCCAGGGGGGAATCTTATTGGACGAGGTCTTTCCCCACGGGGCGTCTTATTGGATGAGAGCTTTCTTAGTGTTGGAGTCTGATGACTAAGCCCTGGCCAATGGGGAGTCCCTGATGAGGCTCTCTCTCTCTCTGGGTCTGTGTGGGGTACCCACTACCACTCATTTTCTCCTTACGGCTAAAACCAGTGGCTTAACGCAGGCAGGACAAAGAGAACACCACTCGACCCAAAGGGATAAAGCCAAGTCATTCATAACTCAAATAGAATGTCTTGTAGAGAGCACCTCAACCACTCAACCAAAATGAGACAATCAATTCATAACTCAAGTTATGATGACAACACAGTTAAGATGATTGCACCAGAGGTCTTCCTTCACTGGCCCTGAGAAAATGTGAAACATCTACACCGAAGCAAAAGAAAAAAAAACAGATCCATAAAACCAGTCTTCACATCTGCCTGGGGATCTTAAAGCCAGTAATAGCACTGTGTGATGGGGAACGATGTGCAGCAAAACAGCAGGGATTCTTAAATTGTTAGGTCACCGTCTTTTATGAGGTAGAGGATGATTACAGGATAGGAAACATAACCATATAATCTGTCAAAATGACTGTATCTGCTGCAAGCTGCCTTTGAGCTGCGGCGTGATTGTGTGATCTGACCCTCGAGTCCATACCATCACATACCTGACTGAGGCTGGCCCAAAACATGCCTGAGTGGAAAGAGTCATATAGTTGAGTCTTCAAAATAGCATCCTAGATGAGTCATTACCGTCACAAACCTCAGTCTGTCCAAAGGAATGCCTGAATGTAAATTGTCACTGGGTTGAATCTATGAAATAGCAGGGATGAGTCATCACCGACTCTTCAGAATGCTCATCATAGAATGCCTGGGATTCAAAGTACACTATAAATAATGCTGTTTTCTATGGTCACAACTTTAGGATATGGTGAATGATTTCTAAATATGACAATCTTCATGAAATTGTACATTATGCATTTTACATGTACAGTACCTGCAATAGCACCCTAACAAAGCTAACAACTATGGCAAATTACAGGGAAAAATTATATAATTACAATTATGTGCAAAGTATGAAGCATAGGAGTGGGCAGTGAACTAATCATTCAGTGGCTAGCTAGTCACTGAAATCAGTGGCATACCCCAATTGTCTTACGTCACGTATCTTCATTCTAGTGCAACTTAGCTTCGTCTGAACTACCTGTCTTATACATCAGGGAACGATTCTTGATTTTTCAATTTCGTATGAAATGTGACTGGCAAAACCATTTGGCTAGCTGACCATGCTATTTTTTCGTCCTCATTGCCAAATGTAATGAATACTGCACAATCAATTTCAAAACTTCTTTGCTAGACATACAATCATGTAATTAAGAAAGACATTTGAAAATCACTTATGGATTTATTGTTAAAAAGTTTGTCTCTCCCATTGTAACCATGGTAATGTAGCTAGGCTACTTTTTATCCTTTGCTTGTGAATTATAAAAGAGATCAGGGTGGAGATCAGCGGAGTATAAGTCATAAGACAATATGCTTCTTTTTCTTTCTTTTTTTTTACATGCATACACACACACACACACACACACACACACACACACACACACACACACACACACACACACACACACACACACACACACACACACACACACACACACACACACACACACACACACACACAGAGGGTCAGAGCACAGGGTCAGCCGCAGTGCAGTGCCCCTGGAGCAATTGGGGGTTAAGTGCCTCGCTCAAGTGCCTTGCTCTTACACATCGACAGTGGAAGGCACTTTTGGAAGGCACCGTTGGCACCGGGGATCGAACCAGCGACCCATAAAAACAGGTATGGTCTACAAGCTATGAGAAGGAAAGAGAGAGAGAGAGTTGAAAGAACAGGGATAGATGAGAGAGTGCAGAGAGCAGAGGGATAGAGAGTGGAGAGAGGGAGAGGAGAGGGAGAGACAGTGGAGAGAAGGAAAGGAGAGAGAGATGAGTGGAGAGAGGGAAAGGAGAGAGGAGAGGGAGAGAGCGTGGAAGGATAGACAGTGGACAGAGAAAAAAGGGAGAGAGAGGAGAGGGAGAGAGGAAACGAAGAAGAGTGTGCAGAGAGGTGAGGGAGAGCGAGAACTACTTTTCTGGTCCCTTAGGAGTGGCTGCTTTTGTATGCAATGTCCCATGACCTTAGTGGAACCACAGAGCAGCTAGTCCAACTGAGTCTGGCTGAGCGACTTAATGGCGACTCAACTAATTGTGACATGATGGTGACTTGGAGCCAAACACATTTCCTGTCAAGGGAGAAGAAAAAAAAAGACTGAATTTCTGTTGGACTAAAATACTAAATGTCCATGATTTCCAGGGAGGATGTTTCAGTTCCATAAAATACCTGGTTTGGAGATGAAATGGACCCCAACACTGCTGTTATTGTGGGAGGGGGGTGGGTAGACTGTCTGCCTTAGCGGTGGAAGACGGAGTGATTATCATGAGGGAGAACTGATTGTCTGTGACACCCAGGGTGTAATTCTTGGTTTAAGATTGTCTGGTCTCACTGCAGGAGTCAGGTTGGCTTTAGGGCCACACACACACACGCACGCACGCACACACGCACACACGCACACACACACACACACACACACACACACACACACACACACACACACAGAATGCATGAAAAGAACCATTAATGAATTGACAGACTTATAAAGGAGAAGCTGGGGGCATTCTCTCTTGGTGTCAGGGGACTATAGAATGGCAGTGTGTTATTTCTGTGGCCCCCCTCTTGTAAGGTTAAGTCTGCAGTCTTAAACTGGGCCTGGGGACGTGCTGGGAAACAGCCACTCCTGTGAAAGGACGTCAGACAGGTAGAGAAAGACTCCTGCTGGGGTTTTCAGGCCATAAAACAAACACAGGGTGCCACCATCACGCAAAACCCCACTGCATGTCCACCCAATTTAGCCCCCTGAGCTGAACTGCAGAGAGTAAAACCACAGGGGTACAGAACCAGGCGAGGAATGAGGGGGGGGGGGCACAATGACCACCTTTAAATGTCACACGCGTTCTCTTCCCAAAAACAATGGCTGCGCAATTTGTATAACAGACTGACCTCCCAACTCAGACATTTAACCCTGTCCCTTTCACAGCACCGGAATGCCAGGAATCTTTTCCCAGCGATTGTTGGGGCTCCTTTTGAACGGAGGGGAATCTAGGAGCAATGGTTGGGGTTCTTTGATGCTTTTTTCTCTGTTTATCCATGAGCGAAGGCATGGTGAAAAGTTGGGTGCGCTCCGAAGGCGCCACTTGTGTGGGATCCCTCTGTATGGCTGATCATAGGCCCTTTGTGCCATGGAGATGAAAAAGACACATAATTAATTGCAGAGGAGAGGAGAAAAGAAATGTGTTAAATGAAATTTAAAAATCAAAGCCACAATGGAGTGAATGGCTTGAGGTTCTCCCTTAGCATAAGTGGGGAGGTTTTAGATTTGCATGGCAACACTTAAAAGGGCCAACATGGAGCAAGTGATTTATAAAGAGTGTTATACAATAGTGGCACGTCTGTCATAGAACAAGTGTGGTGTTCCGTTCAAGTCACAAACGTGATTACCTTTTGACATTAACGTATAGGACAAATAATCATGTGATTACCTTTTGACAAATAATTTAACTACTAATCGATGGGCTCTAATACGCATGTGCAAAAAAGTGCAAGAAAGTGAGCAAAGTCAGCTATCTTAACCATAATATATCTAATAGACACAATGAGACATGATCCATCCAGTTTTGAATACTGCAACTTTTGTGTGCATGTGCTGTGCAATAGATTTTCAGACTGTTTACTAAAACTCATATAAATGCAAATATACAATATAAATCATGTTGTAGAGTATTCTGAGTTGTTT
>NC_139653.1:3038700-3078700 GCF_951799395.1 Argentina silus | reverse complement strand
CAAACCATAACCTAAGTGTTGTTAGCGCCATGCTCTACCAGCTGAGCCACAGAGGACTGCATTTATAACTTATAAATGCCTCATGAGCTTAGTTCAACTGTCTTATCAATAAGCTTGTTTTACTCCATTGTTTGTAAACAATGTTATTATGAACATACACTGTATAGCATTAAAACATGGCTACAACTATAATTTTCATCTCATGGATGGTTAGTCCTTGCATCCATAGCTCCGTCTATGATAGTTTGAATCCCAGATTGCCCCTTTAATAATATGAAAAAGGCTTTCTTTAATCTTTCATATTTTCATTCCGAAAAAAAAAAAAAAAGTCTCAAATGTGTGTCAAAAAGTAAACGTATGGATGGAGAGAGGAGAGCAGCATTTCACCTCTTCACCCTGTGGTCTCTGGCTCTGGTGTGTGTGTCATAATGATATGTCCATCCTACAGCGCTGTGGGTTAGTGGTGTTCCTTGGTCACTGGGAAAGGCACACACTGAGCCTGCAGGCTTCAGCATTTGGCTTGCAATACATTGTCATTCACTACAAAGTATACAATTTCCATGTGTGTAGGAACTTGTGCTCACTACCTAAACAGCTGTACAAGTAAACCCAACAAAACTCTTGAAGGTTAAAGAAAAAGGGTCTGAAATTGGATCTTATCTTGGCAGTATCAGCGTCAACAACAAAAACTTATAATTTAGATTTTCATAAATGATTTAAGACCACAACTCTCACAACTTTCATTCAATGGGACACAACTAAAGGAAAAATCTAATAAAAAAATTAAAAAAAAGTCACCATTTATCAAAACTAAGTCCCCACCCAATTACAGAAGAAGAATAGCTCCAAAAGCAGAAACCACCCCAGATCCAGGCAATGAGAATGCATGGACATCAGGGGTGATTTAGCTATGCCCCCCTGCCTCCCCCTCCTCCCTCCCTCACTCCCCCCTCCAGCCAAAAGAGGTTGTTAATTTGCTGCGCTTGACCCTGGGCTTTGTGCGCGCCGTGTATCTAGTTTGTAAAAAGTGCTTTTATCTGCTCTCTAAATATGTCTGAGCTCAAAGGGTTATGATGCTTTTATATCAGCCAGGAGGGGGACAATGCCCCCACACACTCGCTCTCTCTCTCTCACACACACACACACACACACACACACACACACACACACACACACACACACACACACACACACACACACACACCAGGCCCCTGAGCCCTGTCCCCTCTCTACCCACCCATCCATACCTTCCCTCCCCCTGCACCCCCCTCTTGGCCCTTTTGGCTTCTGTTTGTGTCCCCTGTCTGAGGTAACCAGGACAGCACCATGGACATTCCACACATAACCCAGCCCCGTTCTGCCCCGCTATGACCCACTCTGTTCTGTTCTGCCCCGCTCTGCTCTGCTCCGTGAATCAGGTAAACAAAACTCAATACTTTTACCACATAATTATATTCAACAAGACCATCAATGCAAATATGAATAGCTAAGAATGGCTAATGCAATGCATGTGCTGATAATTGAATAGACTCAGGCCTAACAAGATTATTATCTAAGCTGAGTTCCAATGTCTATGCCTATTCCAATGCCAATGATGACCACATGTGTTCCAATACTCCAATCCAGTCTTCTCTGCTCACATGTAACAGGTCTCACACGTACGGTATAATCTCTCAGGTACACCTGTATGAGCTCTGTGTGTAATGAGAGGCCTTTGCCAGGTGTGTGTGTGTGTGTGTGTGTGTGTGTGTGTGTGTGTGTGTGTGTGTGTGTGTGTGCGTGTGTGTGTGCGGTAAGGTGTGCGTGTGTGTGTGCGTGGTCTGAGTGTGTGCAGATGTGTTTGGTGGGGTATCTACGATGTGTGTCTACGATGCCTCTATGTGTAAGTGTTTGACATATTTGTGTGTGTTTGTAACACTGAGGTATGTCTGTAAGGTGTGTGTTTGTGTGTGTGCGTCTGTGTGTACGTGTGTCTGTGCACCTCTGTGTGTGTTTGTGCGTGTGTGTGTGTGTGTGTGTGTGTGTGTGTGTGTGTGTGTGTGTGTGTGTGTGTGTGTGTGTGTGTGTGTGTGTGTGTGTGTAATGAGTGGGTTCAGAGGAGCTGTGATTATTCTCGCCTCCTGTAGTGTGGGTCCTGTGGCTCTGTGGGCCCCAGAGAAAGCGCCCTGTATTTAACGTGTGGGAACGCACATTCTGCCCCCTTATCGCTGCATTGTTGCAGCCTCTCTCTTTTCTTCCCTTTTTTAACTAATTGAATTCTTGACTCCTGAGCCACAGGCCTGGTCTGAGAGAGACGAAAGAGAAAGACATGAATTTCAGGCTTTTTCTTGCGGTTGAGTGGGGCAGAGCAGTGGGGGTGAAATTGGAGTGTGGGGTGGGGGGGCGTCGCCCTGTACTTTGATACTAAGGGTCAAAGGTCATCCTCCCCTTCCATGGTGAGAAAGTGCCGAATCGGGGGCGGTTTATCCAACAATCATTTTCTATTTGAAACGTTCAAAGGCATTGCCCCTGCTACATCTTTGTAGTTGTGCTTGAGGAATTCCAGACAAAACAAACCCGCAAAAAAGCGCCCCCTTTCTCACCTCTCCTCAGGGTAGCTTCTCCCTCCACTGCCTTCCACCAGCCCAGCCCCCATGCCTTTACCAGTGGTCAGTGCACACACCCCCCCCCCCCCCCCCCCTCGCCAGCAGACTTTGTTTGCCGCGCAGTAATGGATGGATCTCATTGGCTCTTTGAGTGTCAAACCCTGATTGGTTCTTTGGTGTTGTCCTGAAACCAATGCATGAGTTACGCAAACGTTTGACTAGACTAGATCTGAACTTAAGATCCTTCCCAAAGCATGACAGCCACCCTAAAGCCTCTCAAGCAGAGAAGACTCACAAGGAAGAAACCTACATCGGATATAATCATACGACTCACTGTTAGTTTGAAACCATAGCCTAAACTTAAACTTCTAAAAAACAATACAGGAGCAATTAAACAACATTACAATTGGATGCGACAACATATTCTAGGAAACGTTAGGAGCCGTGACTTGATGCTCTCTCTCCCTGAACAGTGTGACCTGCCACTACAGACTGAACCTGTCTGGTCTTGTCTGTGTGATCTGTCTACAGGAAACACCTCAGTCAACTATTAACCACCTGTTTGTCCCCCATGCCTTATGAGCCAAACAGAGAACTGGTAACAGGGAAAGAAAGAAAGAGAGAGAGAGGGAGCGGGAGAGAGAGAGAGATGGAGATGGGGAGAGAGAAAGAGAGAGACAGAGAGATATGATGGAGAGAAAAGAAGAGTGAGAAAAAAGAGAGATGGAGAGGAGGAGGACAGTCCTCATCTACACTGTCAGCTTAGCAGTCATCTAAAACCAGATTCATCCCATCTATTATTCAAGACAGAAAAAGTCAAGACTGAACTACTGTGTTTGAGCCTCCAACCCCCATTTGAAACCCACATCCCCTGAACATCTCCAAATCTCCTGAGACATTTTGAAGACATGGAATAATATGACGAAAACTGATGGGGCTAGGCCCTCCCTTCTTCTCTCTTTCCCCCCTATCGTTTTGTCTCATTAAACTTTGGTACAGGTACATGCAGGTTCTGTACAAAGAATATCAAAATGATTTCACATTGATTGGACATTGAAAATAGACATTGCCACAGCTTCTTTAACCTACAGTAGCTAGCTTTTAGCAGGTACTGGCAGGGATGGTTAGCTAGCTGCATCAAGCTTATGTTAAAATCAGAGAGATATTTTACAGCTTGCATCGATGCTATAATGTCGTATAACTACCGTATAATCAAAACACTGTACATAGCTGATGGCATTACACTTGTTCATAATGGTAATTCTGTCACTGATGCTCAGTGAAGGTTTTTCATGCCTCTCTGTGCTGTGTCTGTTTACTTCCTTGTGTCTCAGTTGGGAAAAACAAGATTGACAGACTCAAGGTCACAAGATAGTAACACAAGTTTTGGATTGGTTTACTATTTCATAACGTCGTTGAGGGAAATCCTTTTCAGGAAGTAGCTACAAAGGGGTGGAAACCCCTTTGAAATGAATGACACCTCACAATGTTAGACCAATCAAATACCTTTCTTGGGTCCATAAAAACTGAATAATTTTTTTTCCTTCCTGTTTTCTTCAATGTTGCAAGCTAGCATAGGCAACAACTCTATGCAAAATAGTCCTAACCGGATAAAAAAAAGATGACACATATAACAACAAGCAACTATTATACGGGCTTCTGGGGGAGGGTTCTTGGAATGTGACATCCAATGAAATTGCGAGCACATTCTCCCATCACTCCGTCCAGTTCAATCCAAGCCAGATCGTCTAATGTAATATTCTCCAGACCTCCAAAAGAGGCGTGAGAACTACTTTTTGGAGATATGGCTACGCAAGACTAACTATTTAGTAATGCCCCCCGTTTGTCTGATCAACTAGTAAACATTGTTTTAAAAGAAGTGCAAGAATTGACATTACCAACAAATGAAAATGTGTTGGGAAAAAAATACATGTAGCTTATAAAAAAAACAACTGTCAATCATCTAAAAAACTAAAGCAGATAAGAGTGCTTCGGCCCACCGCCTATAGGAGGTCCGCCCTCCAGGACAGACAGTATCACACCCCACACAGCAGCGTGGTGTGGAAAGCTAAATGTGATTGAGAAAAGCAATCTACGAGAAAGGGACTATGGCTCGGACATACTGCTGGGATCAATCTCTCCCCGCTCAGGCAGGAACCCCCCCACCCCACCAGCCGAGGCATTTCACTGCAGCCACAATACCACCTTCTCCCTCCCCTCTTCTCTCCAGCAGACCTTGAGATGATATTCACCGGAAAACCAGAGAGAGAGGGGGAGATGGAAAAAAGAGAGGGATGGGGAGAGATGAGGATAAATCCGAGAGGGAGGATGGAGGTAGAGTGGGAGGATGGGAGAGTAGGGAAAGAGTTAGCAGCTGAGGGACTTGCACAGCTAGTATAAAGTACTAGTAGAAGAGTAACAGTGTAGCAACAGCAGAGCAGAACCCACTCCTCCTGAGTAGCAACAGTGTAATAACACTTGGAAAACATTCTTACCCTCTAAGACACTTCACAGTGTGACTATTCCAGAAACAAAAGAAAAGTAAGAGCAGTGAGTTGTTTGCAGTCACACTGTGAAGTACCCTAGGGGTTAAGAAAGTTGAGAAATCTTCCGTTGAGCACCTTTTTTCGCCTGGGCTGTAGCATGTTGGGTATACACCTCAGGGTTCTCCCCAGATCTTTGAACAAGGTGGCGCTGGATTGCATTAGCAAAACCAACTTCGCTTTCGTTTATTCGTTTAATTAACTGAGGAACATTATAAAGCTTTCACTTTCAACAACGATGTCACTGTAGTTACACTACTAATTAATGTATTAACATTGTAATAACGCTGTGGTAACACTACAGTTACTAATTACTGTAGTAACACCGTAGTAACACTGTAGTATTGCTGTAGTAACACTACAGTTACTAATTACTGTAGTAAAACTGTAATAACACTGTGTTAACACTGTAATAACACTACAGTTACTAATTATTGTAGTAACACTGTGATAACAATGTGGTAACGCTGTAGTATTGCTGTAGTAACACTGTAGTAATGCTGTAGTAACACTGTAGTAACACTGTAGTAATGCTGTAGTAACGCTGTAGTAACACTGTAATAACTCTGGAGTAACTCTACAGTTACTAATTACTGTAGTAACGCTGTAGTATTGCTGTAGTAACACTACAGTTACTAATTACTGTAGTAAAACTGTAATAACACTGTAGTAACACTGTAGTAACACTGTAGTAACACTGTAATAACTCTGTAGTAACACTACGGTTACTAATTACTGTAGTAACACTGTGATAACACTGTAATAACACTACAGTTACTAATTACTGTAGTAAAACTGTAGTAACACTGTGATAACACTGTAATAACACTACAGTTACTAATTATTGTAGTAAAACTGTAGTAACACTGTAATAATGCTTTAGTAACGCTGTAGTAACACTGTAATAACGATGTAGTAGGGCTGTAGTAACACTACAGTTATTAATTACTGTAGTAACTCTTTAGTAACACCGTAATAACGCTGCAGTAACACTACAGTTACTAATTACTGTAGTAAAACTGTAATAACACTGTAGTAACATAGAGAACATAGGAGACTTCAAAGGCAAATGCAAAGCCTAGAATCAATACTAGACATTGACAGCTCTCTTATGCCTGCACAAATTATGTGACAGAACACACCTGACTAACCAGAAACACCTGTCAAGCCAATTTTCCAATACTACTGGTTCCCAGTAGGGAATATGGGGACTATGTATAAAAAGGGTTGTAATTTCTAAATGGTGAAACCAATCTGAAAAAGAAAACATTGTATTAAAGCTGAGAATCTCTACTTTTAGTTAGCATAGTAGGCTTTTCTACCCCAGCCTGCCAGACCCCTGCTGCGCCTCACTCTCTGTCTCACTCTCTATCTCACTCTCTGTCTCACTCTCTATCTCACTCTCTGTCTCACTCTCTGTCTATCTGTCTGTCTATCTGTCTGTCTCACTCTTTGTCTATCTGTCTGTCTCACTCTCTGTCTCACTCTCTGTCTGCCTCACTCTCTGTTTATCTGTCTGTCTCACTCTCTGTCTATCTGTCTGTCTCACTCTCTGCCTCACTCTCTGCCTCACTCTCTGTCTCACTCTCTGTCTGTCTCACTCTCTGTCTATCTGTCTGTCTCACTCTCTGTCTATCTGTCTGTCTCACTCTCTGTCTCACTCTCTGTCTATCTGTCTGTCTCACTCTCTGCCTATCTGTCTGTCTCACTCTCTGTCTCATTCTCTGTCTATCTGTCTGCCTCACTCTCTGTCTATCTGTCTGCCTCACTCTCTGTCTATCTGTCTGCCTCACTCTCTGTCTCACTCTCTGTCTATCTGTCTGTCTCACTCTCTGTCTATCTGTCTGCCTCACTCTCTGTCTATCTGTCTGTCTCACTCTCTGTCTATCTGTCTGTCTCACTCTCTGCCTCACTCTCTGTCTCACTCTCTGTCTATCTGTCTGTCTCACTCTCTGTCTATCTGTCTGTCTCACTCTCTGTCTATCTGTCTGCCTCACTCTCTGTCTCACTCTCTGTCTATCTGTCTGTCTCCGTCTCTGCTCTTTAGATTCTTAGAGCGTGAAGCAGGACAATTACATTTACAACACGAGGGGCTCCCTCTCCCTCTCTCCCTTCTCCACAGCTCAGAGGCAAAACGAATGGCATCATTTAGTTACCTTAACATAACCTAAATAACGTTGAACAAACTTCACAACAAACTTTGGACAACAGACTGTCTAAGGTGGCCTTGATTCAACAAATGTCAGGAGACCCTTAAGACAGTAAGTCATGAGGGGGTAAATAGATAGTGTTTCTGGTTTATCAGTTAGTTGACACCTCTGTTCCAGGGGAGTTTTAATTAACCAGACCGTTGGTCAGTGTGTGGAAGGAACAGGTCTGTGTGTATGTGTGTGTGTGTGTGTGTGTGTGTGTGTGTGTGTGTGTGTGTGTGTGTGTGTGTGTGTGTGTGTGTAAGCAGCGGGTTCCATTATGAGGGGGTAGCAGGCTGAGGCACGGCTGCTATTTCAGCCAGCAAATTGGAGAATTAATGATGTGGATAATCGCCCTGTATACCCTCAGATCTGAGACTGCCCTGGCTGAGCACACAAGGCCACTAGAGGATACATACTTTTATGTGTGTGTGTGTGTGTGTGTGTGTGTGTATGTTGTGTTTTAGTGTTTGAAAGTCATACAGTGTTCTCTAGAGCCCTACAACACAGACACCGTAATGCATGAATTTCTGATTCCCAGAGGAAGATGTGGTTGATCCTGTCAGCTTGAGGCGAGGTGTTCACTCAGTGTCCGTGACTCATGGCGTTTCCACTCAATAGCTCTAAAGGCCAGTTAGACGGATCAGCTGCCGCTCAGCCTGTCTGTCTGGGGAAGGTGAGGTGATGAAGCAGGGATACTGTTACAGCCATGTGAGTGTCTGTGTCGCTAAGAGTGTTTGTGTGTTTGTGTGTGTGTGTGTGTGTGTGTGTGTGTGTGTGTGTGTGTGTGTGTGTGTGTGTGTGTGTGTGTGTGCCATTAAGGGTGTGGGTGTGTACATGGCTCAAAAATCAAAGAAGCTGCTAAGGAAACCCTGCTTCACCATGATATCCTGTTTTTCCCCTCTTTCTATCCTTCTTCCACTCTTTCTCTTCTTTTCAGACCACCTGAGGGAAAATATGTCTTGGCCTATGCAGTAAGAGTCCCCCAAATCACCATCCACTGTCTTTCACACAACAGATGCTCAATCAATGAAATTGCAATCAATGTTTCTACATGCCAATTAAATATCGTCATGAGTGGAATTGCAGTGATCCAAGTGTTGTACAACTCCACGACGGTAAAACTGTGTTCACAGTATTAGGGGTCAGAATTCTGTGGTAAGAGCATGTATGATATTACTGTAGATGTCTGGTCATGAGCTCACCTCAGTGTGGGACTAATAGCCACGGACCACACTCTGTCATACATAGGAATGGTGTCTCTGGAGCAGCTGGACGACAGAGTCCATATCTAGAGGAAAACATAGGAACAGACAAACGTGTGACCATTCGAAATGCAAATTGCCCAAAGTGATCAATGCCACAGGGTGCTTCACAGAGTTTGTGATCATAATTTATTTGCCCAGCTTGTATTTAATTAGACACGTGCTCAGTAACTCATATTCTCATATCTAAATGCAATCAACACCACCACATACAGTATGACGCAAACATTACACCTGACATGCCTGATCAACATCAAGGTTCTCCTTAGTTATCGTTGTGTCATCGCCAGCGTCAGTATCAGCGGTCATATTGGGAACATCATTCAGGTTAGCATGTTACCATGTCTCACCCTAGCTGTTCTGTCTCTGGAGCCGCTGACCATCAGTCCCTCTCGACAGTCCAAGCAGTTGACCTCCTGATTGTGACCTGAGTACTCCACAGTGTACCCACTTCTCCTATGGTGGACCAGGATCTTACCATCACTTGGAGAGAAAATAAGTATCTGTTATTATCAACTATATTGTTTCAACTGACCCACTACAGAGGATAGAAGAAATACTTTTTCACAGGTGTTCACGAAAAATTACCTTTGGTGCGTTTGGAGGAATTACTGCAATTCATTAAATTTATAGACTCAACCCATCCGTACCAGCTAATGCGGTACGTCTGGAAACATTGAATCAAGTGTTTGAGAAGTTTGAAAAGGGAGAGAAGAAATCTTCTATAGACTGACACTCTCACGACAAATCACACAAATGGGTGGGTGGGATTCAGATGAAATGGAGCAATCAGAAGAGGAGGCTCAGAGGAAGAACGATAGCTGGATTTCCTGCATGTGCATGTCCCTCCCGTTCCGCCTTTAGAACACGGAAGACAATAAGGGCACAGACGGTAGCTGGGAGCATATGCAATTCGTGGGAAGAAACACGTCTGGCCTGAGAGACTATTCAATTCATGTCTTTGACTGAGATTGTGCTGGGCTTCTCAGGGAGTGAGTGTTACTTTGGTATATTGTCTGTTAACAGCACAGGAATTGCTTTTATAACAAATTGCACATTATAACAAATAAGTACCGAGTTAGTGCAAGACTGAACTATGTACAGACTACATACAGTGCTGTCCATAAGTATTGGAAAGAGAAAGCATTTTGTCTTCTTTTAGCTCCATACTTCCAACTGTTTGGATTTTAAATCAAACAATACTATGTGGTCAAAGTAGAGATTTTCAATGTTGTTGTTTTTCAGATTGGGTTGACCGTTTAGAAAGTACAACATTTTTTAAACATTTCAGGGCTTCAATCAGGGCTCATATAATATCCAAATAAAGCACTCATGTTTAATATTTGGTCGACAATCCTTTGCATACAATAACTGCCTGAAGTCTGCAACCTATTGACCCTACCAGATGCTGGGTATATTCTCTGATGTTGCGCTGCCAGGCCTGTACTGCAGCCATCTTCAGTTGTTGTTTGTTTTGAGGTCTTTCTGCCTAAAATATTACCATCGGGAAATGAAATGCATGTTCAATTGGATTTAAAGCTGAAATTTTACTTGGCCAGTCAAGAACCTTCCACTTTCCCTGAAAAACTCCCTAGTTGCTATGGCAGTATGGAGGGCACTGTATGTCATTTCTACCAGTGATTTAGGGGTGATGGTGAGCATGCTGGTTTAATATGAGAAAGAAAAAGTCCCCCACTAAGTAAAGTTTTAAACAGATTTAATAATATTTTGGCAGCATGTCCACAGATGCCATTTGCAGACATGATTATGCTGGTTTACCTTCCTCCACTGACTAGGTGTGTGTCCGTCAGAGCGAAGCGACACACATCGTCCAAGTGTCCCGAGAACACGGCGGCCGGGCTGCAATGAAGCCTCCCCCGGTCCGGCCGCAGATGGTACGCTCTGATGTCTGCAGCCTGGGACAGATACAGCACATCCCCGTCCAGCTGTAACCATGGCAACAGGCTGTGAGGGGGGAACACAATCAAAGAACGGATGGAAATTACTCACACATATGTTTTTCTGCACCTCAGCCATTGACAGAATGACTAGAAGGAGAGAATGATCCACTCTCTGTTGAAACATAAGTCAATGGCACACCCAGAGAACACTTTTTTAAAGTCATCTAGGGATGTTCAATAAGTCAACTATTAACTGTCTCTAAATTTCATTCCTATAATAAGCTTCCTAGCCCCTTACATGTACACGGGTTATTTTCTGCAAGGGACAGTGTGAATGAATGTTGTTTGTTAACAGATCAAAAATAAATAAATAACTCACTTTATCCTCCATTTGAGTAGGACCTCTTTCCTGCAAATCCCTTGGCACCAGTTCTGAGACACCTTCACTCTCTCCTTCAGCAGTATGTGGGGATATCTGCAACAATGAGTAAGAATTACAGCATAATCACAACCAGTGAAAACAATAGATACACCCAATGCTAACAAAATGTTAGTTAATTACAGCATTGCATTGTTATCATGCTCTCTGAATAGGCCGATATAATTCTTAAATGACATAGCAGGAAACCTCAAATAAAAACATATTTACACATCTGCATCATCAAGCAACTAACATAGAAAAAACAAACTGTGCAAGACTTGAGCCTGACAGCCGACTGATGGAGAGGTACAACTGGACTGATGGAGAGGTACAACTGGACTGATGGAGAGGCACAACTGGACTGATGGAGAGGCACAACTGGACTGATGGAGAGGTACAACTGGACTGATGGAGAGGTACAACTGGACTGATGGAGAGGTACAACTGGACTGATGGAGAGGTACAACTGGACTGATGGAGAGGTACAACTGGACTGTTTTGTACAACACCAAATGCTCCATCAACAACATCCACATCAAGAAGTGGACCAGGATCTTACCATCACTTGGAAAGAAAATAAGTATCTGTTATTATCAACTATATCGTTTCAACAGACCCACTACAGAAGATAGAAGAAATACTTTTTCACAGGTGTTCACGAAAAATTACCTTTGGTGTGTTTGGTTTCTCAGCCTTTTAACAGTTCATTGAACTCAATATATGTTTAGGGGTACATGCAACTGAAAATGATGGAGCAAGTCACAAATAACAAGTGTACAGTAAACATGTTGTCTCCCATGAATGATGTAGCGCTTCTATGTAAAAGGAGAGTGATAGAGAAGCCTGTGAAAGAAGCAAGACGTTTATTCAAACTTTGGGTGTCTTTGGTTGTCTCTGTTTAACAGTGCTTTGTCCCCATTACGCTTTCCTTTTGGTGCAATCGCCATTAGGCTACTATTATCGTACTAACTCTATTGATATAAGACGCCTTTCCTTCAAACACAAATTTCACCAATAGACTAAGGCAAAATATTTCACTATTAAATTATGCTAGTAATAGTCTTCACTCACAACATAGTATTGCCAAAGTTGTTAGGCTATAGGCCGACTGCATCAAGCTACACTCCTACAGCTGCATTTGTAGACAGACTGAAGTCAGTCTATCTACGAATGCAGCTTTAAGAGTGTAGCTTGATGCCAAGTTACCGGAACATGTAGTCCTTATTTGATTCATCATCAGTTTTGCTTCTTACAGATTTCCAAATTCATAAAGGCTATATGCCTACTGCATTAGGCTACACTCTTAGCTCTCCAATTGCACCCTATTATGACATTTTAAATGTTGAACTGGCATCACCTCAAAACTCCCTAGACAATCTCTATGGCAAGACGCATGTTTCACCATAGTTTTATCAAAATTGTCCCAGTGGTGTTTGAGAAAAAGTGCGACAAACGAACGGACAGAGACAGAATCTTAGTCCCCTCCCCGATTTCATCGATGGGGGACAATAAAACATAAAAAGAACATTTGAGGTTGTTTGCTCCATAGAGGCGGCTATAGAGGCCACATTTTTAAGAAAATTTGCATTTTGTAATAAAAGCACCAAATTTGACATGGAGACAGGGCAGGTCTAAAGGAGCATTTTTAGCTATAGGGCCATCACAGATTGGGTGTTATTCCCACTGGCGAAAATGGCCGCTAACCATCATTTTGTGGCCTCGACCATACTCATTTTGAATGGTCAGTCCTGAATAAATATTGGTGCAGGAAGACCAATGATGCTTTATAATGTGTGTAGGAGTGTAGAGACAAATACATATGACAAAACTGTGCCAGGTATGTGTGTCTGTTTTTGCAGTTAGATCATCCCTAGTTTCAATACGTTACAAGAAGAACATTATATATTACTTTAGTATCTACTGATTAAAATGATATGCAACATGACTCCTCAGATGATGTTAGTGTCAAGAAATATGACAACAAATCTGCCCTGTGCATTTCACATTATGGGAAATCCCATAGGAATGATTCTCGTCCAGTGGAAAGATATAAATAGACATTTAGCAAAGTGTCTCAATGATGAGAGCATAAAATGATGAATGCATAACACGTTTCCCTTCTGATAGAGAGGAACTTAAAAAATTCAATTGGATATAGGGCCATCACAGCTTTTGTCTACATCCGCCCCCATGGCAGTCTTTTTCAAAATCACCGCCAAGCATCGAGGGGGCCAATACCCCACTCATTTTGAAGGCCATAGTTGAAAGAATTATTGGTGCACTAAACCCCAAAAAAATTCTCCTTAAGACTCTCCCTTGCTCTGTGTACAATGTTGTGCTTTTATCACAAAAGGCACAATTTCTTCAAAATGTGGCCTCTAGCCACCCAGTTCATTTAACACTGGCATTAGCCTGCATCTCAGAGGGGATGTGGGGTATGATTGGAAAGGGGTTTCACTGTGGCATTGAGAAAGGAGACTGGGTGGGAGGGAGGAAATTGTGCCATGGTGGCTCAGCTCCAAGTCGCTATGTTGAAGTCTTTAGAAAAGTCAGACTTTAGGCTACAGTGCAAAGCTGGCTCCAGCATTTAAGAGACCCTTTTTACAAAAGTAAATCATTTGAGGAACTCTACCCCTATGCCTGAGCCCTGACCTGTTTTAGTGGTAAAAGATCCGGGGTATGACAGAAAAATAATGCATTGTTAAAACAACTAAATTACTGACTGTGCATAAGCATTCTCTGATATTTTCCTCAGTAGCCTAATTTAGGCTTTATTTATTGATTAGGAATTTAGCAGCACAAAGAGGAAACATTGTATTACAGTAACATGACTGTTTTACAATATTGAGACATGTCATGATGCAACACAGTTTATAACGTGCTTAAATGGTCTTGAGCCTATGCCATAGTCTCTGATATTGCACTGCACACTGTATTTTGCTACGGCGATATTGCTATGGACATTCTATCAATTAATTTACTACTGAATGCAATGTAAGCTACATTGTATTAAAGACTGTCTAACTGGATACATGTAGAGATCAATATGTAAACAAACAGTTTCAATGGAAATCAGACACTGTAGTAGATCGTAGGATCACAAATGTCTTTCTTACAAGTCTGTTCCTTGTCGTGAGATCCCAGTGTTTAAAAACTCTTTCGCTATCTTCCTCCATACTGCATCACGGTTTGTAAAATGGTAAATTGTTTTGCAGACTTGAGAAAGGCGACTCAGAGACTTGTAGTCCAAATAAGACATGACGTGATAGAGGACATCCTCTGGAAGCTGGAACAACAACATCTTGAGTTCTCTGTGAAGCGGTCTCTTTTCCGTTTGTGTATTGCCCTGTATTTTTCTCTCGGAGGTGTGTTGCCTCTTCTATGGAAGTGGTAGTTTCTTAAAACAGGGTTTAATAGCGGTAAACAACATTCCATGTTTTCAGAGCGCGTGAATACAGAAGGTACAGGAAGCCATTTCAAAACAACGGTGACAGCTGACCACGTGGTAACGCCGTTTGACGTAATGACGCAATCAATTCTGATGTTGAGGGAATATATATGAAATAACTGTCTTGTTTTAATAGGTAAATCTATAATAGGTGGTTTGCTATTATTTTGAACAGCATTTGTTTTAGATTGGACTGTTTATGACAACTCATAAGTGTCATACAAATCCATTATTGGTCATGACCAATAGGCTACAATCAAACAACAGCAACATCAAATATTTCACAAATGCACCCCTGCAAAGAGGCATTTAAATGTACCTATAGGCCTATTGAGACATTTACAGGGTTCAATGGCAAATTGTTATCACTGCTAATTCTTTGTAAGGCTACTGATAAGACAGGAACATCTACTTTATCTCATTTTGAGCTCCATTATTTCCTCTGTCCAAAGCTCAGTACAGATATAATGATCAGGTATCTTTCCTGTTGTAATTATTACAAATTATGCTCCCACAGTTTTGTAGATGTACAGTTTGCGCCTATGTTGTATAGAGATGCAGGTCTATGATGTGTTAGAGCTGCAGGATAATATGGGGAATATGATTTATGTTATGATATGAGGGTCATCATATTTTTGGCCCCTCACCCCCTCAGCCCTCTGCCCCATGGCCCCTCACCACCTCAGCCCTCTGCCCCATGGCCCCTCACCCCCTCAGCCCTCTGCCCCATGGCCCCTCACCCCCTCAGCCCTCTGCCCCATGGCCCCTCACCCCCTCAGCCCTCTGCCCCATGGCCCCTCAGTCCGCTGCCTCCTCTGGTCCATGGTGTGTTGACTGATCTTAGTCCTTCTGATGTTTTTGTTGATGTGTTTTTTAATTGTGTATGGCAAGCTTCTTGTCATTGCTGTCGGACCCCCATCTTATGTCGACATTCAGCGCTGTCAGGGCTGACATGTGTTTCCATCACAGCCACAATGGTCCCCGTTTGATCAGAGGTCAAGGAATGTGATAGGTCGTTTGATCGGGGTCATGGTCTGTGACTGGCAGATATGCAGCTCCTAGGTGGCGTTTTTTGTTTGGACCAAAGTGGCAGGCTGACCTCGTCCCATTCAGTGCGGCAACCATGTCCATGGAGACCGGGTCGTTCCTGACTGACCAGACTGTGACTATGTCCAACACAGTAATCACATTAAAAAAAAAAAGAAGATACAATTTTATTTTTTAAAATAGTAGTTTTTTATTTTTTATTTTTGCTGTAGCCTACATGTGTTTTTAGTTATGGAATAAAATCAATAAATCAATCAATCAACCAACTGCAGTCATAGAACCAGGGGACAACACTAGAGGGAAATATGATAAATTAGAAAATTCTAACATGACTGTCTGTCATGTATGACATTGCACTCATACACAGCTATACATGAAGCACTGATGTGATCTAGAATAGTGAATGTTATGAAAATTCTCTAAATACCATAAGCACCTTATGTCTACTTCACCCCTTATGTGATGTGGAGTTAGAATGAGGAATTAGCATGTGTTAGAAATGTTTTTTATGTTTCCTTTTCCCAGTTTGAAAGTGAATGTCTGTCATAAAGGACAAACCAGTGAACACCATCTTCACCTCTATGACATAGAATTTCATGATTCCTAGAATGATAATGCACACACAAAACATCAGGCAAATCCATAACATTTGGTTATTTTGCAATACACAGTTGTATTTGTTTTTAAGTGACCAAAGATATTGTATCGCCTCTCTCCATCTATAGTAGCCCATCAACCATTATAAGGTGTGCAGATCTCAGAGAATAGACCACCTGAAATTAATTAACTAAAACTATTTCGGCACCAGAAATATGCCATTCTGAAATTACTAGCCAGTTTGCAATTATCAACCATGTGGCTGTCTGCTAGAAAGCTGAATCATTTAGGTCCCACATTCCCATCATGAGTCCTCCTCCAACCTTCCGTTACTACTGGCATTCCCCAGAAGGCTTTGATCAGCTGTGCACAACGGCACATAATTGAAATATGCAGATCGTTTTTTAAGAGACGTGTCCTCTTGTTGAAAGCTGCACACTCTGAAAAGAGCCATGTCCCAAACACTGGGACGTCGGAAAAAATCATTTATGGTCGGCTTTCCAGCTGAACTGTCATAGCTAAAAGGAAATGAAGAGGTTGGGAGGAGGGAGGAGAGAGCTGGGGAAAGAGGGGAGGGGGGGGTTGGGGGGGGACAAGGGGGTCTTCCCTTTTGATCTTTTTAGGGCACAGTGGAGGGGGTATGGGGGGGACTCTCCCTGAGCTCTCCCTGAGCTGGCAAACACATTTAGCTGGTAATTGTTCAGATGATTCTGACAATCAGTCTTGGAAATGCATGGACAAACAAGAGTTTACAGCTCCAGTTGGATAAGTCAACAGGTCTCCCGTATGTCAACAATGAAACTGTCGAGCTGGAGATACACTTTGATCAGTTGTTTGCGTTTCAATTACCTGCCATGGCTCGCCTGCTGCCTGGCCTTGCCAGAACATTGCTAGGAGAATAGATATACGGATTTAAGGGGATCTCTCTGAAAAATTGTCTAGCTTTCAGATCTAGGGCAGATATTGAAGGGCAGTTAAAAGCATCCTATTGTTCACTTTGTCTAGGACAGTTAGTGTTGTAGCTACAAATGTCCTCGTTTCATTCCTCTATATTTGAAAACCCTATAAGACATTGTTTATGAGTGTTTATTAATCAAGGCAAGCAGTGTCAGTTTGTGGTGGTGGCTGCTTAGGGAGGCAGGGTCGCGCTCCCTGCTCACCCCTGCTATTCTATGGCCTCTGCAGGGGGGTGGGGGGGGGGGGGGTAAATTGCTGCCTAAGCAAATGAAGAAGGTTGCTGTTTGTTTATCTGGGGTTGAGGATGATGGTTGTGGTACAATAAAATGGATGAAAGTGATTTTACCCCCTTTTTTCCACGGTGGAATTGTTCCGCATTTGCATGGCCTCACAGGCTACATAGAAGGTGTGATTTTTCCCACAACCAGCTCATCCCCAGGATCTCATAGCAGAGGGGCTCGACAGTCATAGGAGCCACGGAGAGAGCCCTAATGGCATAAGGGCAGACTTATAGGAATTAAGCTACTACAGAGAGTCCATAGGGACATAAAACCCTGTGGTAATCCATCCTGGAAGGACTCTATGTCCATAGGGATATAAAACCCCTTGTTAATCCATTCTGGAAGGACTCTATGAGATTAATGTCAATCGGTTTGTAGTACGATCTTCTCATTCAGTGCTCAGGAGGTTGAAGAGTGTTTCCACATCTGAGCACTGAATTAGCGAGTTAAGACGTGGGCAAACAGATTATATTGTCACTCAAAACGTCTACAGGACTTCCAAGCAGAAAACAGGAAGCATTACTTTAAAAAGATGTTTATTGCATCAAATGAAGAGTTATCATTCAGTATTATTCATTATTCAGCAGGCATTATTATGTACATGCCTTATCAGTCGAGAGAGATATCTGAGCACCAAATCACAATATGGAGCAAAAACAAGAGACATTTTCAGCTTTTCTCTGACATTTCAGATTGGAGCATCATCGTTTTGGGCAATGTATGTGTGGTATGATACCTATACCCGCCCACCCTTCAACCAGGGTTCTTCATTGCGCTATGTTTCATTCATAAAAGCATTTCCCGCCATATTGCTCACACCTACACTGTCCTATCAGAGACGTCAGGGCAGGTTAACGGATGTTTTTGTAATTAAATGCATCCCTGGTGTCTAAAACTGTGTTGAAGGAACATCAGAACCGGTAAGCACCCCTCTGACCGTCCCCCTGAAGACAACACACACACACACACACACACACACACACACACACACACACACACACACACACACCAGGGCTGTCGAATCAGATTAAACCCTGGGGTGTTAAAAGGAGTGAGATGAAAGAATAACAGCCGTTTGCACGAGAGGAGACACTGAGAGAACCTGGGAAACTAAAGCCTAAAACAAACACACATTGCTATAGTCTCTGGAGGACCAAAGCAATGCTGTCCTCCATATAGGACCAACATACTGCCAATCTCCACCGTCAAATGACCTGCTATAGAAAGGGCCATGTTTTCCCTGACCATGTCACATGACCAGGAGGAATTCTGGGCCCTGTTTATAGACCCAATTATACTGCTTGGTATAAGCCTGCTTGTCTCCTCTAGCTCTCATATGAGGCAGTTGGTTGCATTCCTCACCGAATAAGACATTTCTATAGCTAAACTCTCCATGAACCTTTTGAGGTAGAAACAAAGTCATTATCATCGAAGGATCTGTATATTTTTGGGTTGTAAGATCAGCTGCTTTGAAAGACTACTCTAAGGTCACCTGCTGTGTCGTTAGAATGCTGCTGTGATCCAAGTGACCTGTGTGTGTGTGTGTGTATGTGTGTGTGTGTGTGTGTGTGTCAGTGAGAAAGAGGGAGAGAGAGTGTGTGTGGTTGTGTGTCTGTAAGAAGGGTTTCCTCTGGAGTGACTAAAGCCATATCAACGACAGTCCTACTGATGTAGCATAAAGCACAACTACAACAACTTAACAAACAAGAGTTTAATATCAGAATTCTAATGTACATTTATTACATTTTAAATAAATATTCCATCATTACAATTATTTTACACAACCTCAAATAAAAATATATTTATATATGTATAAAAACAGACAAACAAGGGGGAACAAAAACAAATCAGGGTTTTCTACATTTGAACACATTTTTACACCTCAAATTTACAGTTATAGCCATAGCAGGAAACCTGTAATTATCAAATATAGCTGCCACATTTTCCATGATACGTACTTAAAGCTTGGTTTGCTTTAACTGTGTTAGTCTCTCTAGACGGTTCCAGAAGTAGCAATGTCACAACACAGCATTCAGCCGAGGTGCCGTGTGATACTGAACACAACATTACTATGTTGGGCACTTGAACACAGCGTGAGGTGCCTTGGCTGTGTGTGATACTGAACACAACGTTATACAACACTACTAAACACACCACTATTGAACGCTGCGTCAATGCTGAGCGAGTGTGTGTATTGTATGTACTGTGTGTACTGTATGTGCGACTCTAAACGCAGCATTCTCTGGCAGTGCGGTTGATCAGGCCCTTCAAGTCTCCTAGAGCAGCAGGTGAGAGTCCATAACGACCCTGAACCAGTCAAACATAAACAAATCACAACCCCCCCCCCCCCTCAAAAAAAAAGAGAGATATGATCAAAAAGTCCACGCTCTGCAAACACATCAACACCCCAAGTGTCCATTGGTGAGTTTATGTGCATCTAAAACAACTCATACACAAGTCAGTACTAAAAGTCTGAAGTACAAAAATAGATTTCTTATTTGTTTGTTTTTTCTTTCTTTTAGTTTTTTATACTTTCTGGGAAAAAAAATAGAAAAACTACATGTTAAGGTATAGTAATGCTCAGTACAAAAATGTCCCTAGAGGTTTGAAAGGAGCAGAGGAGATGGTTCCTGCTGAGTCAGTTTTTTTTTTCTCTCCTCTCCTCTCCTCCGCCCCCCGCTTTTTCGCACCCCTCAGCGTTTGGCTGAGTAGTGTGTGCGTTTAGTCCTGGGGCTGAAGGGATAGTGGACAAAGTCAAAGGGTTTTTGCTGGGCCGGGTGGACGGGGTGCTGCCCCCTGGGGAGTCGCTTCATGAAGTGGACCTCGCGTTGGTGCTGCCGCGTCCGTGAGCCTTTCCGTGGGCGCCCGCGGCGGGTGAACGCCATGTACCAGTTCTCGTAACGTGCGTTCCTCAGCGCCGTGTAGTTATTCTCCAGGACGATCTCCGTGAAGATACAGTCTCGACCTTGTCCGTTTCTCTGCGGAAACACACCAACACACGCAGTTAGTCGGGGGAGTCTGAAGGAGCTTTCTATGAAGATTTACAGATGGGAAATGTCAGATATATGAAGGCTACCCCGCACACTCTATTCCTACGTCCACACACACACGCGCGTGCTAGTGCACAGCCCTCCCCACACGCATGCAGCATATGCTACAGTCATTACAGGCCCAGATCAGAGAGAGGAGATGACAGTTAGCGATGACTCTTCCCCCTCAGCAAACACACACACACACCGATGCAGGCAGACTGCCTGTGCACCCAGGACCATTCACGGGTCAGCTGCCTAAGACACGCTATCACAAGGAGAAATACCTCAGACCTACACCCTCCTGTTGAAATTCTCTATCAGCTCAATGTGTGTAAATTCCACTTTCAGTCTGTGGTTAGATATAACCACAAGGGCTCTTGACTATCGACTTAGGTGTCAATCGATAGAGCCTGAAATAAATCGAGTCTACCCCCAGTGCTATAGAAGCAGATACATAGCTTGATTTGCTTCGACTATCTAGCTCTACCTAGGTCTACTGTTTCTAGGTCTACTGTTTCTAGGTCTACTGTTTCTAGGTCTACTGTTTCTAGGTCTACTGTTTCTAGATCTACTGTTTCTAGATCTATATTAAACGTTTAGAGAGTATGTGTGATATAGTGGGTGTTCATTTATGCCCGTGGGGTTCTATTGAGATCGTATTACAGTAAGGGGAAGGAGGGTGTCTGCTGCTATGTTGTGATCAGTAAGCCCTGTCTGCATCCGTCTTCCACAGCCTCACAACCAACCCATTATCCACTGCTCTGGGACATGCCACACACTGGCAGCACTAACCTAGCTAGCTCCCACCTTTGGACAAAATGGCATGTGTCCAGCAAGCAAGCAAAACACACACACATTCAGGCATGCGTGTTTGAGCGTACGCACACACACACACACACACACACACACACACACACACACACACACACACACACACACACACACACTCAGGCTGTTGCTGGGCCGGTATGGCAGAGATAGGCAGCTCAGGACAGATGGTGCACCTGGCAGGGTTCTGTGGGGGGAGGCGGGGCTGGCAGGCCTGTTTATTAGCCAGCACAGCGAGAGAGGAGCACAGAAACACCCCCTCGGACCCACAACACCGACTACACACAGGAGGAAACATCCAACACACACTCACACACACACACACACACACACCGGCTCTGTCCTCCGCCATGTACATTCAACGAGAGGCCGAAAGAAAACCACCAAGCAGAACTGTAGCCACAGTCCAAAGAACCGCAAAGTAGAACTAGCAATCCAACTGAAGAACAACAGAGAAAACCCAAACAAAAGCGAACAGAACCTGAGCTTCATAGACTCAAGGAGAGAATGTGAGCTTTACAAAGGCACAACGTTGGGGGTTGAGGAGAGAGATTATCGAACTTCGAGACAGATTACTCCAGTCAGTCAAAAGGCAGTTAGCTACCTAAGGTCACAGGTAAAAAATCTCAAGGAATAGCCTGCTTAATTTAAGGGGCACAAAGACTCTGTCTGCATTTATTCTTGCAAAATGTGATCTCAAATTCAAAAGCATTCCTTTATAACGGAACTACTCCAACAGCACAGGCAGGAGATACTACCATACTTCTAGCGGTTGCTAGGCCACTGACATCATATCCATTGAGCTGCACATCATACAACCCAGTGTGTGCTGAGAGGACCGTTTCTCTGTACCTTTCCGATCAGCTTCCCCCTCTTGTTCATGCAGATATAGAATCCTGTCTCTGCTCCCTTGATCCTCACGCGACTTCCAAACGTGTCCGTCTCCACGATGAGTTTGGCTGCAAAAACAAAGGAGTTTTATTTGCGACCAGGGCTGAGGGCTCTGGCACTGTTCATAATGACATGGTGCATTCAAAGAGAAGGTTAGGATGATAGAGTTTATATTCAGTGAAATGCTGAAATCTGTAGAATGTGCACATACACACATGAAAAGACACAAAGACAAGCACACATGCACACACACACACACACACACACACACTCACACAAACCTATAGGGACTATTCCTGAGGATTTATGCAAGCTTCAATTCTTGCAAAATGATAAAAACACGTGTACCTCAATTCTTTGAAAGCTAAAGAGGCCATCCTTTTTTCATTTTTTTTTTACAACTCTGTATTCAGTCCACACATTCATATCTATCATAGATCACACTTGGACACAGAAGAACTGAGATAGGAAGTGTAAAAAAAAATCAATGCATTTTTTTCTGTTTGTTTCTGTGTGTGTGTAGGCTTAGGCTACATTTCAAAACACTTCAAAACTGCTATGATAAAATAACAAAAATCTGTCTCCATATTTTTTATACTAAAACGCTAATAGTATCCCAATATCCTCTAATATTGATTTCAGCGGAAGCAAACCATACTGAAGCACTAAAAGTAACCTCAGAGTTTCTAGTTATTTTTCTCATCTTCCCAATTAATCTAAGGGACAGTATTGGTCATCCTAACCCTTTCTGCTGCCTGGCCACAGCTTGGTCATTGAGATTATGGTTGTGGTTAGGTTGTGGTTATATTCAGATGCGGTATGGCTCAACAATAAACCCACTGAAGGCTAAAGTTGGCCCCTGCACACATAACTGGCTACAATGGTAACACAGCCCTCTGAGACAGGTGACCTGTGCATCTACACACACACACACACACACACACACACACACACACACACACATGCACACATAAGGACTACAACACTAGACCTACAGCTCAAAGGGGTTAGTACATAGTATTAATTCTGAAGACACCTCTTTGCCTTCATTGCAAAACAGGAAATCAAAAAAGGTATGTTTGTTTGTTAAATTGTAACGGTAAGACATCTCCTGCTCTGCAATGGGGAAGCTGTGCGTAAAGAGCAGGCGCGGGTGGTTATAATTCGGCGAGCCCTATTTTGGTAGTGAAGCTGGACAGAGGGAGAGAGAACTATGCAGGAAATGTTCAGGAGGTTGAAGTAAGATGACTTCTAATGGCTCTTCCAGACACGCATCTCTCTCTGGAGAATCAACCCAAGCACAATCTAGAATCCATTTTACATTTTTTGCACTCCGCGGCCTCTCAACATTACCAGCTGATATCAGAGGCCGTTTTATTATTTACAGTTAAAGAAGAACAGAAGAATAACGTCGGTTTAATGTATTTGTATAATAATCAAAGGCTTATTATAGTCGGTTTAATTGTCACAAGAACCACATTTTGGTTTGGCACATACTTGGGTGCAATTGCGTGGTCAACTCAGCCTATAGGCTACCTTTTATATGTTTTTTTTTTTTTTTTTTTTTTTTTTTTAATTGTGTTTACATTATAGCAAGCATATAGTTAATATATCCTACCATTACACATTACACTGGTACACAATGGTCTTACCGTGAAGGTCTCCATCGTCTGCCATGGCGTTGATCTTCTTGTTGGGCAGAACCTGCACGTGCTTCCCGCTGGTTCGGCTGTAAAGCTGGTAGGTCCGAATTACCCTGCGGCTCACGCGGTCCGTCACCTTGCTCTGCTCGCTTACATGCTGCGTGAAATTAGGCGGGGACTGATTGGTTACCTGTCAGAAATTAGACGTCATCACAATCAGTAATTTGCATTAAAAATGTCTTTAATTATTACTGTCTTACAGTAAATATTACATTAGGCCTAGATCGAATAGGCCTACCAACAGAAGCCAATTTGGAAAGGTGTTCCCAATTGTCTTTATAGTTTCCAGTATGTCACCGCCTAAAACACCAATGTAACTTTATAAAATGCAAAACCTTGTTGCTTTAAAACCCAAATGCTATCGCAGTTCCTAAAATTAACCACGCATTACCTATAATAACGAATAAATATAACAAACCAGAGAGGAACGCGCGCGCTATTTTGTGTACGTTTAGAGGTAGGCCGAAATGCTAAAATATCTAAAAGATTAAATAGGCTTTTGATTATAATCTGTACATTTCTATTCCGGGAAAAAAACAAAATAAATTGCTTCAATGCCTAGGCGTATATCTATTTGCTACATTCACCGTCCACCTCGTTCTAGGTGGATGGAGGACAGTGTGATGCGGACAGTGTGATGGAATGATGACGGAAACTTTGGCCCTCATATTTGAACCCCACGACATTTTTCACAGACTCGCTATTTCCCCGCGCTGCCCCTCGTGCGCCACGCGTCCTGCGCTAGGGCAGTATGTTCACGAGATACCTTGCCAGGCAGTGACGCGGACGGCATGCCGCGCGCCCGCTGCCCCTTGCGCAGTGGGACCCATCTGATATGTTGTTAAATTACAAATGATATGATCTCTCACCTCTCTCACTGCCTGCTATTATTACACCATGCGACCCTAACCATGTGTTTTAACAATGAACATTGAATGTATATCCTATAAGAATGTGTTAAATACGACTTTAAATATATTTTACTCTTTTTTTTTTATCCAATAGGCCTAATCCGATTGATGATAACCATTCATCAATCACTTGTACATCGAAAACGATTTTTCCATTGATAATAACCAGCAGCATATTATTTTTTCACTCTGTCCTCATAAAAATAAAGAAGCTATTAGAAAGCATAAATATCTGGGCATACCTGAGCATAGTAGCAGAACGCGAAGAAGTGTAGGAACCTGAAAAAAAGAATAATAGGCTTGGTGAGTTATCTTACATTACGGGGTACATTAATAACACATTAATCAACAGAGGAGAATCGAGAGTTGCAGGAAATATACTCACAGATAACTCAATCGAGAAGGGATGCGTCGCATGTTGATTGAGTTGATTGTTTCTTCGATAAATTGAGACCGAAGGATTTGCAGTGTTCCAAAGTCGAGGTTACTTGGTAACGATAAGCCGTGTGAAAACACAGGTTTCAGTTGCACTTGATAAAGTCCTCACTCTCCAAAGACTTAATTGGAATCCAAAATGATCAAGGACGTTGCAATAGATGTAATTTTATGAGCAAAGATGTGGGTAACATTCCACGTTAAATAAACGTCCATAACCCAGGCTGACTTTCACGACTGATAGACAGCGTTGACAGAAAAATGCCAAACCGAACAATGATAATTGATAACAATGATGAATGATTCTTGATAACAAGTGTTTGTCTGTCTGTCAGACGGCCTGCTCGACTAGCAAGGTTTAAGTGCACTTACAAACGACTGAGAGGTGCATATACGTTTAGGAAAAAAAGCGCTGGAGAGTTCCCTAATAGTGAAAAAAATAAAATCTTAGGCAAAAGAGAAACGGGCTCATCCGATGCCAGCGTAGATGACAGTTCATACGCAGCAGTGTCTGTCTGTGTAATTCCTACTGAGGGCTCCTCGGACTCAAGTCTTCCAGGTTTTATCTCGCTGTTTAGAGTTTAGGTCGGGCTTCTCCGTGGTGGATAGTCACCGTGCGCGTCCCGTGCGTTCAGAGCGGGTGATGTTGCTTCAGCGATCGGTAGCGCAGAACTGGCGACTCTCCCCGTCTCCCCTCCTTTACTTCCATCCCAGGCTCTTCAGTGTCAGACCCTTGTTCGCGCTCACACCCCTGGTTAAAATGGAAGGGCGATCTGCGAGGAACAAGCCCCCTTTTCTGCGGAACAAAAGCGACCCCCTCCCCCTGCATTTAAAACATATCTTCACCTGAGAAAAAGTCAACACTTGCGCGAAGCAAGGAGGAGTCTTGCATATAGCCTACCCAGTGCGCAGTGACTATTCTGAGCCCAAACGACCCTCGGAATTAATGAAATAAAAAGAGTTGACGGGAAGTCACGGGTGGCTTATCATAGACTAGCCAATTAAAACCTGAGGGAGAATCAAAACATGACATTTCTGTTCAACTTAATACCAAACTATTTCAGTGCAAATAGGCCATATCAAATAGCATTATCTTATCTATAGCCAATCATTGCTATAAAAAAGCGTTTCTTTAAAATATTTAGGCTGAAACTGGTGTTGCCAGTTTGATGTGCTTCTGCCTCTGGGATGCGCCATGTCGCAGACTTTACTGCCTGGGTTGTGTATTGTCGGAGAAAAGTGTGAGACATATTAAAAGGATTACAGGCGATTAGGGTTTTTCAAACACTCCCTCCCTTCATTTGATAAAGAGAGACGCATTCCCTAAACGGGAAGCTCTCGCTTCACGCTCCTCAACGCTCTCGAATGTTGGGTTTAGGCTATATCTCCATGATGAAACTAAACAAACACAATTAAACGGGCACCCTTAAAACATATGTTTTTAGAGTTTATATTGACTCAGGATTGCCCATATTTGGAACCAAAACGATACTAAATTATCCAGTCTTTTGATCGTTAAACATCTTAAACCCCAAACTAATACTGTCACGTTTTCTTAAATGATACAAAACTCACTTAATTACGAGAGAAATCAAATAGCATATTATTAATGGCCTACACAAGGGACAATTCCCACCTCGAATGGGTGAATGGGCCTTTTAAAGTGAATCATCAAATGAATCATCCAATTTACCCCTTTGCCCTAAGAGAAGCACCGAAGCACCCTTTAAATGAGCACCCCACCCACCCTTTATAATTTAGGGCCCTTTGAACATGTCCACCATCAAAAAGATCCCGTGTTTGTTTACTGATCGCCCGCCATTAATTAGGCTGTGGTCCCGCGCGCACAGGTGTCTCAGGTGGTCAGTCAGTGAGACAAGCAGGACTCCATAATAAAATATTCTGATTGACGTCATCTCGTTGTCATTAAATCAACAGTCTCTCAATTTAATCATGTAGGCTCATAACTAACGGCTTGGTTTCAAATAACTTTGTTTTTTCTATGAACTAAAATCATTCTACGGAAAGTAGGCTAATGTAGGCCGACGCTTTCCATGCTTAGAAGTTGTTTGGGGGCTGTTTATAAATTCTCTGATTCGATACAGAGACTTGTGATCGTTGACCAGTCCTACTTGTGCCATACATAACAACATTTACTCAACTATAAACGATATAGTATTATAAACAACATTTATTTCCATTCTCTCTATCGGTCACTTTTGTCATCTCATACAAGTGAGTCTGCCTAAATGCCTGAATATGACTGATGTTGGCGCAGTTTAACGTCCGCTGACGCACATTTCAATGGGTGGCCCGAGCACTGTGTCAATGACAAATCACTGTCAATTGTCCTTGTCCTGTTGCCAAAAGTTACCTAGTTGACCCACCAGGGGGCACCTATCATAGCCACAAAACCACTGTCTGCATTGGTAAAAATGAAAAGATAGTTTTATTTGTAAACGACACAAACCATTGCATAGAATAGATTGGAAAATGGAAAAAAATAAAATGTGGATCAAATGGCAAAATGAGCTCCCTCCATCCTGCATATCTCTCTCTCTCTCTCTCTCTCTCTCTCTCTCTCTCTCTGTCCGAGCAAGTGATCTCCTCTTCTGTCAGGTTCCTCGTTAATAGTTAGTTTGTTTTGTGTGTGTGTGTGTGTGTGTGTGTGTGTGTGTTTATGTGTGTGTGTGTGTGTGTGTGTGTGTGTGTGTGTTTATGTGTGTGTGTGTGTGTGTGTGTGTGTGTGTGTGTGTGTGTGTGTGTGTGTGTGTGTGTGTGTGTGTGTGTGTGTGATGAGCGGCAGGTAGCTGCCACTCTGAAGCCCGGCACAGGGCCTGCCTGCCCTCCCCTTAACCCCAGGAGCTCCACATCCATCAGCAGCCCTGCAGGGGTCCCCCCCCAACCCCCTCTCCCCTTCACTATTTCCCTCATTTCCTTTCCATTACCCCTTCTCTCTCTCTCTGTCTCTCTCACTCTCCCTCTCCCCCTCTCTCTCTCCCCTCCCCCCTCTCTCTCAGACGTTCCCCCTAATCCTACTACCTCTCTCTCTTTCTCTCTCTCTCTGAATACCAAGCCTTCTGCCATCCCCTCTCCTCACCCCCTCTCCTCACCCTCCTATCCTCACCCCCTCTCCTCACTCCCTCTCCTCACCCTCCTATCCTCACCCCCTCTCCTCACTCCCTCTCCTCACCCCCTCTCCTCACCCCCTCTCCTCACTCCCTCTCCTCACCCTCCTATCCTCACCCCCTCTCCTCACTCCCTCTCCTCACCCCCTCTCCTCACCCCCTCTCCTCACCCCCTCTCCTCACCCTCCTACCCTCCAGTCATAGGTTGATGATATTAGCAGCTCTTTCTCTCTACCTCTCGCCAACACTGCTACCTTTTCTCCCAAACCCACTGCACTACACTCAGTCTCTGGTTTATCAGCTTTTTCCCCCCTCTCCCCTGATGATATTCTAAAACTGGTCACATCCAAGTGGGCAACCACCTGCCCTCTCGATCCTATCCCCTCCCCCTTTCTCCAATCCATCTCCAAAGACCTCCTTCCGTTCCATACCACCATAATCAATTCCTCTCTATCCACAGAATCTGTCCCAGCTGCCTTCAAGACAGCCAGAGTCAAGCCTCTTCTCAAGAAACCAACTCTTGACCCATCTGCTGTCCATAACTACAGACCGGTATCCCTTCTCTCCTTCTTATCTAAAACCCTTGAACATGCTGTCTCTAACCAACTGTCTCACTACCTCCACCCTTTCAGAACTGGGCATCTCTGGCTCTGCACTCTCCTGGTTTGTATCCGACCTGGCCGATCACTCTTACCAGGTGGATCGCTGTCCTCTCCACAAGCCTTCACCACTGGAGTCCCCCAGGGCTCTGTCCTAGAGCCCTTACTGTTCTCCCTCTATACCAAATCTCTTGGCTCGGTAATTTCCTCACATGGTTTCTCCTACCACTGCTACGCAGACGACACTCAACTCTTTCTCTCTTTCCCCCCTTCTGACTCACAGGTGGCAACACGTGTCTCTGCGTGTCTTGTAGTCATTTCCGCTTCGATGTCAGCCCACCACCTCAAGCTCAACCTTAAGACTGAGCTTCTCTTCCTCCCTGGGAAAGCCTGTCCTCTCCAAGACTTCTCCGTCACAGTAGAGAACTCTACTGTGACCTCCTCCCAGGCAGCCAAGAACCTTGGGGTGATCCTTGACAACCACTTATCCTGTGCGGCAAACATCACAGCGACAGCACGCTCCTGTAAATTCTTCCTCTATAACATCAGAAGGATATGCCATTCCTCACCAGAGAAGCAGCACAACTTTTGGTCCAAACACTTGTGATCTCTCGCCTTGGCTACTGCAATGCACTCTTGGCCGGGCTCCCTGCCTCTTCCATCAGGCCTCTGCAGCTCATCCAGAATGCTGCCGCCCGTCTGGTGTTCAATCTCCCCAAATTCTCCTATGTCACCCCCCTCCTTCGCACCCTTCACTGGCTCCCGGTAGCAGCTCGCATCAGATTCAAGACCCTGGTGCTCGCCTACCAGGCGGCAAAGGAAACAGCCCCTCCATACTTGCAAGCAATGGTCAGCCACCAAACCCCTGCCCGATCACTCTGCTCTTCCACTTCCGCCTGGCACCTCTACCAGGATACAGCAGCGTGCTACTTGGTCACAGCTTTTCACTGTCCTGCCGCCCCGCTGGTGGTCCCCCTTCCCACTGCTGTCATGACTGCAGAGTCACTACCTATCTTCCTCCAATTGAAGACCCATCTCTTCAGGCTACATCTTAACTGTTCCTCCTAAAGACCTCTTCATCCCCACTACCCCCCGTGCAAGTTTCTCTCCTGTAAATAAAAATAAATAAATAAATCTTCCTTTCTTCTAGCATTGTGACTGCCTATAGCCCCCGGTCCTAGCATAGATTACTTTTTCTTATGATGACTGATGGATAGATGATTCACTTACTTAGTCAAATGTATTTGTTGTAAGTCGCTTTGGATAAATGCTAAAAGCTATAAATGTAAATGTAAATGTCTATCCTTACCCTCCTATCTTCACTTCTTCTCCTCACCCCCTCTTCTCATCCCTCCCCTGCTACCCTCCTATCCTCACCCCTAACCCTGAAATCACTCAGTTTGAAATAAATCATCACAAAACACACACCCCCTCTCCAGTTTGCCCTGCAAAGACAAACACCATATACACCAGAGAGTAAGCAAACATTTGATACACTCGACAAACCATCTCAACTTGGTTACACAGACCTGTAGACAGCCTGTAAACCAGAGGTACCTCCTAGTGGACCAGCCTCAGTGATTTTCTCAGGCATCATGCTCATTAGGAGTGTGTGTGCCTTTCAACTGTTTATCCATCTGGAGAGAGGGAGAAGGAGAGAGAGAGAGAGAGAGAGAGAAAGAGAGAGAGAGAGAGAAGGAAAGCAAGAGTGACATAGAGGGAGAGAGAGAGGGTGGAGAAAGAGAGATAGAGACAGAGAGAGAGAAGGTCTCTCCCTCCCTGGCATCTACTCATGAGAGCCCACCAACCACAGCTCCATTCCCAGTCTCAGAGCCAGGGGTGGCTTTCATAGCCCCACTGGGTTCACCCAGATATATGTGTTTTCACTGAACACATTGCGGTAGTAATATCTATTCCATATGAACGTACTGTAGCAGGCTACACAACACCGCAGCGTTAGCATCTAGCAGATACAGATGGTGGCTGGTGGAGGAAGACAGGCTCATTGTAATGCAAATAAAAACACGTTATTGATACCATTCCTTATTCCATTCCATGCATTACAATGAGCCGTCCTCTCATTTTTACCTTCACCAGCATTCCCTGCTATATGTCTGTATCTGCTCTCTCTCTCTCTCTCTCTCGTCATGATGACCATAAAAAGTTACTGTATTAGGCCATTACCCCAGGGGTGGGCAGTCTCAGCTTACTCATCGGTTGCCATGTTGTCTGCTCTACCTCACTTATATTTCTATTACATTCCATTGTTTATACTGTTGTTTTTATGGGATCTGTAGTCTAGATCTGTAGTCTAGATCTGTAGTCTAAAATGTTTTATGTAAGACCTGTTTTATGTAAGGTACCACATTGAACATTTGAAAATGTGCTTATGCTACATTTCCTAACAGTGCCAAACGTGCATATCCTTGTAAACAAACTAAACATAAAATAGGCACATAAAGGCCAGTGTACTACACAACACTAGATTTTATTTAATACTTTGTTTGGACTAATACAGCACTCTTCACTGAACATTCATCATATGATCTCATTCCTGGATGGCTACCGATTTATCATGGCTATTTAGTACTATTTTAAAACTCAAATGTACATACTGAACCTTTAGTGTTGAGTAAGGCTCTACAGTAAGGGTTTGGGGAGGGGAGGGGAGGGGGCACCAGACAGAATATGACCTTTGAACCTTGATCACACTCTTATTGACACATTCAGACTCTCTCACATACATACACACTTACACACACTCTCTCTCTCTACATACATGTAGGTTTCTGCCGTAGACTGAAGACCCACCTCTTCAGACATCTTGACTGTCCCTCCTAAAGACCTCTTCATCCCCACTACCCCCCTGTACAGTTTCTCTACTGTAAAAAAATATTTATTTACTTATAGCATTGTGACTGACAATGGCCCCTGGTCCTAGCATAGATTTGTTTTTCTTCCGATGACTGATGTATAGATGATTCACGTACTTTAGACTATGAATATACTTGTTGTAAGTCGCTTTGGATAAAGGTGTCTGCTAAATGTCAAAAATGTAAAATGTAAATGTAAGCTATGTTTTACATGTATAGCCCTGGGGGTGGATCATACAGTGAGTGTTCAGGTCTACTTCATGTTTTGAACGTACACACACACACACACACACACACACACACACACACACACACACACACACACACACACACACACACACACACACACCCTTAGTGTTGGGGTCTACCATGTTTCATACAATCTCTATTTGGTGGTGGGAGTAGTGTGTTTGGCCAGCCTCCAAGCGTTGCCATGTTCCCAGCGTATTCACACAGGTCCATATATGTCTGGGGGCTGCTTTTCACATCTCTCCTCTGCTAACACCATCCATGCTCCGGCCGCGACACAGACACACGACGGCAAAGGGCCGTAAAATATCTGGCAACCTGCCGCTGCTGAGAATTAGAGGGCTGAGAGAGTAAGTGAATATGCCTGAAATGACTGCAAGGAACAGACTGCTCACACACACACACACACACACACACACACACACACACATGCGAACACAAAAACACAAACACACACACACACACACACACACACACACACACACACACACACTCACACAGAGAAGGGAGAGTCCCGTCCTTGAAGTGGAATGGAAAAAAAGCGTGGGAAATAGTTCCCAGCAGTTGGCAGATTGTGTGGCGGTCTTTGCAGACCTGCGTGGGTTTGAGGGCCGGAGTGCCGGAAGCCTTCCTGTTACTCTCTGATGGGCTCATAGTATGAGGTGAGGGGAAAGGTACTCCAGTGATTCATATCCCAACTGTTTCTGAACGTTCCTCAGTGTGTGTGTGTGTGTGTGTGTGTGCGTCTGTGTGTGTGAGTGTGAGTGTGTTTGTGTGTGTGTGAGAGAGAGAAGGAGAAAGAGGGAGAGGGAGAAATGTGTGTTATGAAAAGCCTCTCTCTGCTGTGTGTGTGTGTGTGTGTGTGTGTGTGTGTGTGTGTGTGTGTGTGTGTGT
This sequence comes from Argentina silus, assembly GCF_951799395.1. Taxonomy (NCBI): domain Eukaryota; kingdom Metazoa; phylum Chordata; class Actinopteri; order Argentiniformes; family Argentinidae; genus Argentina; species Argentina silus. Next base: position 3,045,923 of record NC_139653.1, on the reverse strand, counting down.
GTGTGTGTGTGTGTGGTGTGTGTGTGTGTGTGAGAGAGTGAGAGAGCGAGACAGGAGGGAGGGAGAAATGTATGTTATGCACGCAGGCACACACACATTTGTACACACACAAACGTGATACCATGCTATCAACTCAAACCACTGTGAATCTAACCAGTTCATCAAACCTCAAAGAATGCAGAATGCAGATCTCCTCTGATAGTAACTCAATGTAATATGAATATTGTCAACTGGAACTTAAGCCTTCACAGTAACCCTGCCTGTCATGTTGTTGGACAATGTGTGTGAAATTCAATAATGAACAGATGAACAGTGCATCCAATAGTAGAGAACACCCACTCTCCACCTCCCCTGTCCTCACTCAACCCCGTGATGTAACACACAAGTCATCTGAGGTCATATCTAGTGTGCATGTGGTGTAAGTGTGTGCGTGCGTGCTGATGATGATGATGATGATGACGACGACGATTTAGTGTGATCACAGAGGACAAGCGATGGCTTCCCTCATACTTTCTGCTATCATCATCCATGTTGCTGATCCTGGTTAAGAGCCCCCACCCACCATGACAATGACACTAGAGTCCCTCCCCCTGGGGTTAGTGCAGTCTTCACATTGCTGGAATGCCTGCCACCATATGGGTGGGAGCTGAGTGGAGCAGCATGTGTGACGTCTCTGACAGACGTACACACACACACACACACACACACAAACACAGATTCCTTTCCACACACTGGATTCCACTACAGCAGGGAACTGGTCCCCCAAATGTCACCTGTGGACCTCAAATGTCACACACACTAAAGACCATGCGGGCAGCAGTCATGTTTCGGTCCCAGAGTTTTTCCTGACTATTTGTGACCTTTCAGTAGTTAAGCCTACAACCGGGGGCCTGTCAGGTCAGGTCATGTGGTCTGAACAAACTCTTGATGCTTGCCATGTTGCACAACCATATATGTTAAGATTAATTCGTTCCATACCAGGAGACACCCAAATATCATCAATGGAAAACAGTATGTGTCACATACTAAACTTAATTAATTATGGAAATAAAGTTGGTCAAAAATCAGGCTCTGATCAAGGTCAATGCGTTTTTCCATCTCTAGTGAAACTACATAAGGACCACAGAACACATACTCTTATCAGATACCAGATACCATTTGTTGTTCTGTTCCATGCTTTACAATGAGCCCATCCTCCGATGTCTACCTCCACCAGCCTCTCTGATTCAGACAATACTGTACCATGACCTGTCTCCGCACTCACAAAAACAATAAGTAAAGGGAGAGAAGATTGATTGGGAAGGCAGGAGAGAAGGAGGGAGAGAGAGATCAACGAGCAAGTGAGGGAGTGTGTGTGTGTGGGAGTGAGTGTGGGTAATAAATTGAAAAAGCAGAGGGGTGCAGCAGGGTCTTGTAGGAATGGAGGGAGGGAGAGGGCGAGTTGAAAAGAGAGAGAGGCAGCAGCAGTGTGTTGAGAGTTGCTGTGTGTCAGTGGTCCCCTTCAAAGGGACATGCCTGATGTCTTTACCAGGCACTGCACTGGGAGCAGTCCTCTAGGGCTGTAGGAGAGAGGACCCAGGCACATTAGGGGCAGCAGGGCTAGGACTGAGGCTGGGACTGGGGGCTGGGGCTGGGGCTGGGGCTGGGGCTGGGGCTGGGGCTGGGGCTGGGGCTGGCAGCTGGGGCTGGGGCTGGAGGGCTAGGACTGAGGCTGGGGCTGGGGCTGGGGCTGGCAGCTGGGACTGGGGCTGGAGGGCTAGGACTGAGGCTGGGGCTGGGGCTGGGGCTGGCAGCTGGGACTGGGGCTGGAGGGCTAGGACTGAGGCTGGGGCTGGGGCTGGGGCTGGGGCTGGGGCTGGGGCTGGGGCTGGGGCTGGCAGCTGGGACTGGAGGGCTTGGACTGGGGCTGGGGCTGGGGCTGGGGCTGGGGCTGGGGCTGGGGCTGGGGCTGGAGGGCTAGGACTGAGGCTGGGGCTGGGGCTGAGGCTGGGAGCTAGGACTGAGACTGGGGCTGTTGCTATAGGGTTAGAGTTATGGCTGGGGGGGCTGAGGCTGAGGCTGTGCTTGGGTTAGAGCTGGGGCCTAGGTATAGAGCTGGGGCTGTGTGCTGGGGCTCAGCTTGGCTGAGATTCCAGCTGGGGCAGGGAGCTGGGGCTGGGGCTAGAACTGGGGCTATAGCTGAGGCTGAGATTTGGGCTGGGGCTGAGGCTAGGGCTTAACTGTCCCTCCTAAAGACCTCTTCATCCCCACTACCCCCCTGTGCAAGTTTCTCCCCTGTAAATACATTTAAAAATAAATAAATGAATAAATAGAGCTGGGCTAGATATGGAGCTGGGGCTGAGGTATAGAGCTGGGGCTGGGGCTGGGAGTGAGATTTAACCGCCGTGTAGGAGGTGTTATTGGTTATTGTGGTGTAGAACCTGTGTTGACCTGCTGAGCTGTGCTAGGGTAAGGAAGGACTTTGTGAGGTCTGCATTGGTGACACACACACACACACACACACACACACACTCTGTTGCTGCCCCTACTATACTATCAAGCAAGCCCCTCTTGACCCACCATGCCCACACCCCCCCCCCCCCCCCCCCCCCCCCCCCCCAGTGTCCCTTGACTGTAAACCAAATTGCGTATCCAGGGCCGGTATGGCAACGAGATGTTCCCTCCACACAGATAACCTGGGGAAGTCATCTTCCCTGCCACCCGGCTGGCGCATGCCTGTATGCCTCAGGGCTCGACCTTTGGGGGTGGGGGGTGGGGGGAAGTGGTCCCTGAAGTGGTCATGGTGAGGGTCGGGTTAGGAGCAGTTCAGCATATTGCCAAAGGGTGTGTGTGTCTGTGTGTGTGCACGTGTGCGTGTGACAACAAATACTGTAGCAACAGAGCCTGGAATAATCAGGAGCATGGTTCTGTGTACAGAATACTTCATATCGGCTTATTCTGTTTAACCTCATCCCCAGCCTTACAGCAAATATAAGCCTGGAACAAAAACGACTCAAACCTGGCCTTAGTGGGAGTGAATTTACTGAGTAAAGTATTTTAGAGCAAGGGCCGGACCCCAAATTTGTGTAAATTATTTATAGAAAGCCTTCAACATTTGTTGGCATCGCTAGTTTGTGCACATATTCATAATAACATATATTTTAATTATCTGTCTGCTCAGGCATTTTCGTCTTAGTACTTTGTGGAAGGTCCAATCAGAACTCTGGTATTTACGCCATGGACAAGACAGCCAATAGCGTGTCCCAAACCAGAAGGAAGAAGTAAACAATGTTCAACGTGGTACCGTGTCCTGTTGTCGGTAGCCGGTCTGTTCGGTTCATGATACAGCTGCTTTTGGGTGCACTTGAATTATGAAATGTCATCGTCGCGGTGTAACATTGTAATGATCGAAGAAATTGGCTAGCAGAAAACCTATGTGCTAAGGGCTGTGGCTATAATTTCTGAATAAAGTGCATAAGCTGTTCAACTTCACCTGTTTATTTGTGCTGCGTCTCTTATCTGTCTTAGTTTACTAAACTTAACTTAAACCACACACTTAATCATCTTTATCAGTGATGTTAGTGCAGTGAATCCAAGTAATATCAGTTTACCCACCTTATATGCTACGTCTGCTATTTACATTAGCGTTTTCCAACCTATTCAATTGAAGATTATGTCTATTCCAACAGTTTATACTTTCAAATACTGTAGCAGTTCCATCAATTATTGTCCCAGTCGGGAACTCCATTGTGCAGCCAAGAGTTGATACAAGACAAGTTGATACATAACAAGATACATCATTCTAAAAATGTTGAGGCAGCCTGTGGGGTCAGGTGCTACCACAGGCAAAGGACCTGGGTTGATTATCTGGTACAGAGGCTCAGGGAGGCAGGATAAATGTCCAGACATAAGTCTTTATTCACATAAGGTTAAATAAAGCATATCATAGATGAACTCAAGCTTTCACAAGCACTTGCATCAAATAGTAAAACATAAAGGTGGTCAAAGAAACAGCCACATTCTACCCTCAGTCCCATCCAACCTGTGTGGCTGCAGCAGCTACTAAAAGAAGGGTGATTGGAAGGAGCAATAACTTTGATTAATTCAGCTCTCAGCTAGGCCTATGCCTCTAAAATGGATGGTCTTGCAGTGTGGGGGGGGCGACAACCCCTCATACATTCATAATATACATACATTTATACACACACTGACACAGTTCACATCACAAATACACAACTGACAATTATTTAAATGAGATCTGTACGAGGACAACATTTATGGATTGTATCTGTCAGAAAAAAGGGTGAAATGGCTGCAGGTTTGTGGTAGGGAGGTTTCAGGTCTAACCTGAGTGTGTCTCACAACTGTACGTATGTGGGTCCTGAGGCTCGCCTTTTGTGGCTGCCAAGGGGATTGACTCCAAATTAAAGATGGATATTGCCATAGCTTCTACATATTTCAACCTAGCTAGCCAGCCAGGTACTTGCAGGTTTCTTTTGCTAGCTGCATCAATCCTGCGTTCAAACCTCCCACATCCCCACACCTCCCGCATCAATGATATCATATTGTATAACAAATAATATTCAAAATAATCAAAACACTGTACATACCTGATGGCATTACACTTGTTCATGATGGCAATTCTGTCACTGACGCTCAGTGAAGGTTTTGTATACCTCTCTGTGCTGTGTCTGTTTACTTCCTTGTCTCTCAGTTGGGAAGAGTGTGATTGGCAGACTCAAGGTCACATTTTTTTTATTGGTTTACTGTTTAGTAATGTGACCGAACTATTTGCTATTTGTTATTATTTGATTTCAGCTAATCACACAACTGTGAGGGGTAGCTCCAAATCAGAAACGTGGGGGGAACTGCTGTGGCAGATGATTGATGCGAGGTAAAGCCATTGGCTATGTGCCGTCCGTTTTTGACACTCTTTCTATTGGCTTAATGAAGGCCAAGGTTGACTCCGTTGGTCCACCAGACCTTTCATGCATTTGGGTGGAAGTGTCTGGGAATGACACTACATTCTGTTGGACCTGGAATGCACAGTAAAGTGGACCTCGATCAAATACACTATTTCACATACTTTAAAATATTTGAGCTCCACTTAATTTAGTTTGCCTGGCACAATGGAAACAATGGAATAATCCAACATTATTTTTTTAAAAAGGGAAAAAAAAGAAAAAGAGGCACAATTCAGCCTATGGGAGGTGTGAAGTCTTGATTCACATTACTTTTTGACATATACAACTTTTTGACAGCACTGCCTGTGTCATAAGAATAGCTTTCAAGTGATTTTAAAGATTTGGGGCATGTGAAAACATGGGGCCTAGGACTCCATTTAGGGCCCCTTTAGCTCCTATTGGTTTTATTATATAAATGATCTTACACACTAAACGTGTGTAAATTGTAAAACCTTTTCATTTTTTGGCAAAACAAATAATTTTCTGTAGTTATAAATGATAATGATAGTAGAAATATTACTTTTTGATAGATTGTGGCTTGATCTTAAACCTTACTTAATCTACTCGTTGTTCATGTCGCACCACATAACTCGTTGTTTTTACATGCAACTTAAAGGCCCACTAAAGTGACTTTGATTTCCATATCAAAGCATTTCTAGGTAAATGTTAGGTTACATACTTATTAAAATGCTCAAAAAGAAGCAAGAAGTAGCTTTTTTGCTTATCAAAATTTCCCAAACCAGCAGACTACCGGATTGACTGGGCGTGGCGCTCACATTGACAGTACGTCTCCTGAGCCTTTCGTTCCTACAGTAGGTTTTTAGCTTGCTGTAATGTTGACCAATTCGTTAGCAGCCTACAGTGTCTTTTATGTGGATGTATGCAACTCTACTAAGATAACAGGTTGTTTTTCTAGCTTGCAAAATACAACACTGTGCTAAACAACAAGATCTAACTTTAGCTGCATCATTTTCTTACCTTTGTATTCTGAACAGTCTTGCTGCATTTTACCACAACATTCTAATTGACTAGTTTCGTCTAGTCTTTGCTGTTATCGGTACCTGCCCTGCTGGGAGCTGACAATGTGTGCACTGCTAGTGCTGGCTAAAATGGGAGTGATGTCAAATGTAAACAAATGATATAATTGGTTAATTTGATTGAGTTTTACTACACTACCCAGAGCACATAACCTCTTTGAATATTACATGAGCAGGTCTTGGTGACAGACGCAAAGCCTTTTAAATCACAGCCATCGAAAACTGAGGAGTTGAAGAAGAGTATCAGGGCTAGATGTTTACATAAAGAATACTGGGAAATGACAGAAACCTATTTTGTTTTAATTTTATATTTGGGTGATACTAATTTGATCTGGTGATGCTAACCTGCTAGCAACGTGAGCTAACATAGGGCTGAGGGAGCATATAACACACCCCGAATAAATCACCCCTGTTAACTGTGTGTTCAGACCAGAATTAGTCACTAGCGACAAAGCGGCCTGTCATTTTCAATGCAAATCGGCGACATCTGGAGACATGAGCTATTTGTTGGGCAAGCCAGTTGGCCGAGGCAACCAGAATAGAAACCAGCTCAATTTTACGCAAATTCTCGTGGCGACTTTGGCTGGAGAGCACGTCATTGGCTAACACCTAGATTGTGTCGCCGGGAAGGAACACCTCCAAGTGGAGGCTCAGCAATGTCTCTAGCTAACACACATGCACCACATTTCACACAGCAAGTTTTAAGAAGCATTTTAATCTATAAGGCCATCGCAGATTTTGTCTTTTTAAAAATGACCGCTAACCATTGCTATGGGGGCCAAGACTCATATTGAATGGCAATAGCTATGTGTCCTCGACTAATTTAGGAGTATTTTTGCCATGCTTGCCTAATTAGGTAAAAGTCTGTATTTAGAGTCCTTGTGGAACTAAGGAATGTATCACGGCTGATGGGGGGGGTAGGGGGGTTATTGGAGGGACATTCCACCAGCGTCCTCAGTTTTCTCCCCTCAGACGACAATCAGATGTGTTATCTCCCCCCCCCCCTTCCCTGTGGGGGTCTATCGGTGTGGCCGTCACCCCTCGGTGCTGACAGAGGGGACCTTTATATCTGGGCCACTGATAACCTCCAGACCCCCACAGACCCTCGCTGTCCAGCTAGACACAGTAACTTCCATCCTTCCCTTTTGTTTCCTCACAACCCAGATTGACTACCACAAGACACACACATGCACATATATACACACACACACACACAGAGTTCCTGTATGTCCTTGCTGTTATC
>NC_139653.1:3006200-3036200 GCF_951799395.1 Argentina silus | reverse complement strand
ATTGGAACGCAAGGTGTCAATATAAAGTTACATGCATTGGACTAAATGCAACCTCATGGAGGCCGGAATAAATTTGTTAGTAACTAAATGAATGTCCACTGCGGTGCACACCGGCGCCTCATATTATTACAGTACTGGATATTACAGTAGCCTATCCTCAGCCTACCCACAATGCCTCATTTCCACAGAGCTCTATATACGATTTTCAAGATCTGTGGGAATCTGAGAATGGAACTAAAAATAAAATTACGTCCCCATTAAGTCCATTACAAGCAATAATAAAAATACAAATAAGAAACTGTAGACAGATATATACTGTATATTTTTCATTACCTTACCAAGTTCAATTGATATCTGTAAGGCGTCTAACTTTTTCTTCATGTCCTGCAATCTGGGGAGGGGGTGGTAGGGATTAATAAAAAAATAACCCAGGGGTGTCAAACATACGGCCGGTCGAGTGTTCCAGTCATACCCGGGGGGCATGTCTCTGACCCCCCGGGTTTAACCCCACACAGTTCAACCAATCACTGTTTAGACCACCAAGCTTTATGCCCCTGCCTAAGTCTCGGGGTAACCCTGCATGGTCAGAACTATGACCACACTATGACCACAATAATACATTAACCCTGCACGGTAAGAACTATGACCACACTATGACCACACTGATACATTAACCCTGCACAATCAGAACTATGACTACACTGATACATTAACCCAGCACAGTCAAAAGTAACATGGTCCAAACCCCCTGACCATCTCCAGTCACAGGTTAACCTATTGAAGTTAAAACTCTGACCACATTTTACAGTGACAGTTTCAACCCTATACAGTCCAAACCCCTGACCATCCTGACCAGTCTTTACGCCCATGCTCCAGTCACAGGTTAACCCAGCTCGACTGCAGCCTCTGCTGCCTCTTTTGTTGTGCCTCTCTCTAAAGAGCCGTAAAGCGCCTCCACGGTGCTCTACCACCACTGCGGGATCAGAGGGGCACAATGCAAACTGGGAAACAGCGCGCATTGTTATTCGCAGAGGCAGACACTCAGGTCTCCTTTTGACTGGGAGGACTCCACCATTACAGGTAGTTGTGAACTGTCACCGCTCGTTGAGATTAGGGCCCAGTATACAAAGAGCCAATGGAGGCACAATGACTTCAAATAGGTTTCAAGGTAAACTCCCTTTGAGGGGAGAGTAAAGGCACAGACACAGGGCACCTTGCGTATTGCGGCCCGGCTGTGTATTGGTGCATTGTTTTTTTTTTCCTCGTAAATGAACAAAGTGAGATGCTCTCCTTGCATTTGCAAGTGAATGGCGGAGTGCTTGGCTGGTTTTGTCACAACCACAGAGAGTCATAATGTTGTGATCACACCACATGAGACAGCGATACTATGCTGCTTCTATTATGACTCTGAGCATGATGAAAATAGGTGTCTTGTAAGCATATTACTTACATATCACTATTCTCTCAATTAATTGAAAGTGCACTTATCATTTAAACACTGACAAAGCTGTCATGGTAATCTGGGTTCCAAAAGTCTTAATCAGTATACAGTACTGTACTTGTCCCGTATCTATAGTGACCACTGGGAAGGGGGGCCATGTCTGAATGTTCATCCTGCCTACTGTAGTCACTACATACTAACCAAGCTACATTCTATTTAGAGCCTACTGTTTAGTAAAATGTTTGTAGTAAGTGACACATTTCAACATACTATAACTCATTCATACTGAGAAACTGTCATCTGTAACTCAACCATGGTAATTGGTTACATTTTGTTACTGCCCCGCCTCCCTTACCTGCTCCATTGAACTGTGGGACTAAATTCATAAAGGACTTCCTGAATAGTGTGCAGTTAATTCATACTACATGGAAAGGCAAATCTACTATGACATCCTGGCATTCCTGGCATTTTATGCACAATTTTGGTACAATTTGCATATGTGTTTGTCTAATTTCTTTCAACTATGACTTTCAGATCAAAAGGAAACAAGGAATGGAAGCAAATTAAGACTGTTGGAACACAGACTTTGACGTTGTTTGACTACTGGAAAAAAAAGCTTCCCTCCTTCTCCCTCCAATCAGTAACCTGACTGGATCTATTAAAAATGGTGTATTAGTAGTAGTAGTCCTTGCTTTCACCTATGCAACCATGATGGATCAGTCATCACCTCAAGGAAGGGTGGAAAGATCCTTAAGTTTTGCAACTTAAAAGTATTGGAACCAAGTGTTTCTACCTTTGAGTGCCCAGGAGCTGCCATATTTCACCTTTGGCCTTGCTGCTCCCTGTTTCCTTTCTACTAGGCTACAGGACTGGAAAATACAGGCATTAGTGTGTCTACAGCACCCTCTAGTGCTTGACTGTTCCTGGTGTTTGTATGGTAGAGGCATATTAAGGAACACAGACCCCCCCCCCATAGAGAGGCCAGGACTTCAGTAAATGGCTTCCATTTCCTCTTCTTGATGCTTGAAATTTATAAGGAGTATGAAAGGTACAACATCTTGTCGTTGTGGCTCGTAGCAATATAGCTAACAATTTAATTTACTTCAATGGCTAATACCCTAGCTTGTTGGCTAATACGCTAGCCCTGACATAGACACCAGGGGAGGCTGGTGGAGTTAGAAATCTGAGGACAGGCTCATTGTAATGTATGGAATGGAATGAGGAATTGTATCTGAGGAATGGTATCAAACACATGTGCCATTCCTTATTCCATTCCATGCATTACAATGAGTGTTCTCTGACTTCTGCCTCCACCTGCCTCCCCTGACAGACACAACAGAAACTCTACAATACACTTCACTTCAAAGCCTCCCAGGTGAACACGCCCTGACGAATACACAATCAGAAAATTAAAATGAAAGAGAGACAATCAACATCTTATGACTTTAATAATGTGGGGGAATAAACATATAAACATGTCAGCAGCACACAGGAGAAACCAGCTCTGCTCCCTGAGACCAGCCCTGGATGCCTATTGCAGTAGCATTAGTATGACATTAGCATCAGCAGTGCTGTCTGTGGCCTTTGGGCAGGCTAAGTGATTAGCACTTAAAACAAACTTGCTGAGGCCCCCGACTAACTACTGTATCTCTCTGTCTCTGAGTCTCTGACCTCGAACCTGGTGTGTGTGTGTGTGTGTGTGTGTGTGTGTGTGTGTGTGTGTGTCATATGAATGTGGTAGACAGGAGAGAACAGGCCTGGTGGTCATAACATTCACTCAAGAAGCAGTAACAGTGCCACATTTAGCAGCTATCCGCCATCATGTTTACAAATGGAGCAGAAACAACTCAGACAAAGAAGAGAAGAGAGAAAGAGCTAAAGACAATGGGAGAGAGACAGACAGAGAGATCATTGGGTGCAAAGAATAAAATGAATCAAGAAAGAGAGAATGGAAAAAAGCGGCAAAGGATGGATGAAGCTTCCTTCAGTAATACAATGAGAAATGTCCACATCACCAAAGCCAAAACTCAGCCATACTCATCACACTCCCCCAGTTCAGACTTATTTTGCTCCATCTCCCTTCCTCTTATTTACCTTTCCCTCTCCTCTCACTCTCCTTTACTCCCTCTCCTCTTGCTACCTATCCCCCCCCCCCGCCCTAGTTTTAATTGGAGTCAGTGAGAGCAGTCTAAACTACATTAACATTATCCGTCTAGACGCCTCATCCATCTATTTTCATTACTCTGTGACATAGCGACCACAGAGAAGCCTTTTCAATTTGTCACCGGCCAGTTTGCTGATAACTGGCATTTGTCACTGCTGCGGCCTGCATGTTAATGCCAACAGCAGGCCAGGGAGTGCTGGCAACACGCACGCACGCACGCACGCACACACACACACACACACGTGTTCGTATACAACAGTGTGATTAGAGGTGTGTGAATGAGGCATTCAAGGGATGTATACTCCATAGGTAGACTACAGAGTTAACCACAGGCAGCTCTGCACTACCCTATATAATTCAGTCTGACCAGCAATGACTAAATAACCATCAGGCCTGCCAGATAAGAGGCTAACGATTCATCTGCTGATGATTGGACAGAGGTTGTTACCTTAGAACAACCTGTGAGGAGGCAGTAACTTCATCATAAGTGTTACTATGGTGTTATATAGGTCCCCCTTTGTGGAATATGGCTTATTCAGTCTAGTGCAAAATCTATGGAAATAATCCACGTTACAGAACAAAGCATGATCAGTCAATTGGGGCTAGGACTGCCCTCTGACTGTACCTGTCTGAGGGAGCTTCCTGAGGGCTGAGAGAGCTGTACTATGCTGCACTGAGACACAAGAGACAGTGCTGTTAACACAACACAAAGAGAGAGAGACGGATAGACAAACACACACATTACATATCAACAATTTCATTCATATTTATGTCATAAAGCTTTGCATACAATAGCTTTCAAATAATATTTGAATGTACACAATTCAAATACAGGTATATATTAGAAAATAAACTCTGGCTTTAGCTAAAACCATACTGTATGTATAAAACACATTTAGCTACACCCTGTGTGTATGTACAGATCTGGGAGTCCAGATATCGACGGTTCTTTGAATGACCGCTCAATAATACAAATACTGGTATGGGGAAATAATATGATGAAAAACAAGGACACAACAAAGTATCTTTGTCTGCAGTTTGTGTGTGTGTGTGTGCATACATGCGTGTGTGCATGTGTATGTGTGTAATTGATCAGCACATCCTAACTCCCATGACAGTATTAACATGTTTATGAATGCATGATCTTTTACATAACAGGAAATATGTAGAATTGGCACCTCAAAGTTAAAGTAAAAATAGGACAGATACATTCCAAAGCTAAAGATGAATCCATGTGTCTGCTCTTTGGTTTTGGAGTCATCATTAGGGGTTTTTGGGTTAACAATATATAAAAATCATAAAACAGATTAAGTTTGTGACATGCTTCAAAATGGCACACTTCAAATGATGCTTTTACGCACACCCACCCTCACTCTATCTTTCCTTTCTTCTATAGGCCACGTCCCAATAATCTCAAACCTTTTCCTTTCCACGTCACCTCTCCTTACCTATGACCACTGATAAACCTTCACAGGTCCAATTCTTGTAGATCATCAGTCAGCAAAGGTGGAAAACAGGAGAAACTGTTTAAGGCTATTGAGACATCTCCAGATGTGTCCCAATTCACCACTCTGTCCTCTGAAGTGTACACTTGTGAACTCCCCTACATGAATTCAAACTATAGGATTGGTCTAAGCATGAGCTCTTAGCTCCCCACTGTGGATGTAAGGGCATAGGATTGGTATGTAGTAACTGACAAAAAAAGAAAATGCCCTATGCCCTTTCATCCACAGTAGTGAGGAGTGCACAAGTGCACACTTCAGACAAGTGCACACTTCAGGGCCAACAAGAGGTGGAGAATTGGAACTCCTATGTCTCCTCCTCCAATAGGCTCAGGGTACAGAGGAGGAGCTGTCGAACTCCACCGATCTGTTCGCCAGTGTCCCGTAGCCGTTCATCTTCCTGAGTTTGAGCTGGTCGGGCGGGTTACCCAACACCTGCGTCTCGGGGATCGCCTCCTTGGAGGCAAACATCTGACTGATCTCCACAAACGTCTTGTTCTTGGTCTCGGGGATGACGAAGAACACGAACATCGCCACCATCAGACACACGGCCGCAAACACCAGGTAGCAGTAGGACCCAGCAGACATCTTGATAGGGGAGGGAGGGATGAGATGGGACAGAGGGTTTAGAATAGTTTAGTTTAGTTATACACTAGTCATCTACACTCACTGAACACTTTATTAGGAACACTACTAATACTGGGTAGGGCCTCCCTTTGCTCTCAAAACATCCTCAATTCTTCGTGGCATTGGTGTTGGAAACATTCCTTTGAGATTCTGGTCCAGGATGACATGATTGCATCACGCAATTCCTGCAGATTTTTCAGGTGCACTTTCAAGCTGTGAATGTCCCGTTCTACCACATCCCAAAGGGGTTCTATTGGATTCAGATCCGGTGACTGGGAAGGCCACTGAAGAACACTGAACTCATTGTCATGTTCATGAAAACAGTTTGAGACGACTTTTGCTTTGTGACATGGTGCATTATCATGCTGGAAGTAGCCATTAGAAGATGGGTAAATTGTGGCCATGAAGGGATGCACATGGTCAGCAACAATACTCAAATAGGCTGTGGCATTCAAGCGATGATTGATTGGTATTAACCCAAAGTGTGCCAAGAAAACATTCCCCACATCATTACACCACCTCCACCATGAGAAGGTGTACAGGTGTTCCTAATAAAGTGGTCGGTGAGTGTAGCAGTAGAATATAGGTCTGATTACAATCAAATCAAATCAAACTTTATTTATAGAGCACATTTCATACACAGAGGCAACCCAATGCGCTTTACAGGACTATGAATACAAACAATTAAAAGCAACACAGTCTCCTAATTAAATTGTGTACCTATACATGATAGTACGCATTCTCATACAATACATTGAAAACGATACGCTATGTGAGGGTATGTTTATTTTGCGTGACTTATGTAAGAAGTTAATATTTAATAACTTTGAATTGCCTGGTGGTTAGTTAGTATTAGGGATTAACTTTGAGTTGTTAAGGTAAGGGAAAGAGAAGAAGCAGTGTGGTACTCTCTGGAAGGAGGATCATCTTGGGGGGGGGGGGGGGGGGCTTACCTGTAGGAAGGGGAAGACAAAGCCCACTGTGAAGTTTGACATCCAGTTGAGAGATCCTCCTACAGTGTAGGCTGCTGGTCTGTGGGACTGCTTAAACAGCTCTGCTGTTATCAGGAATGGAACGCCCGCTACAATGCAATACACACATTTGCTATTATATACTAAACAAAGATACATATTATAATGGTGATCCACCCCCCCACCCCCCTCCACACACACGCACACACACCAGTCTATGTAAACTAAACACCCAGTTAGAAAACCAGTATTCAGATTAGGTGTGAGTGATGGAGTGGCCGTTGAAAAAGCTTTTTTTCAAAGTATTCCGGAAGTAGCCCTTAACCCCCTGTGGTCACGTGTTACTACAGCTCTAATGACCCTATGAATGAACACAAGTGGAGGAATCATTATTTGAGCATAATTACTGTGTTGGCTAGAGCCAGAACAACTCTTCTTGACTGATGAGGAACTAGACTAGTGATACATTATTCATGTTGATGTGCTTTTGAGTGGCAGCATTCATCATCCTTCTGACCAATGAGGCGTGAGGAGGCCTAATTAAGGGCTGGAATCCAGACAGTATGAGCCAGTCCACTAAGGAGAAGAGTTGGGGTATGGGAGGGGCCGTCATACATCATAGGCTTACATACATCTCTACAAATCTCTCTCATCTGTCTCTCTTATAGGGGATAAGGCCATCATCATCATCATCACACACAGGCTGTAATACAGATCATTGGGGTACTAGAGCAAGGCCATTGACTCCATTTACAAGTTCTCAACTCTGACCTCCAGAGGGCGCCCTTAATTCACACAACAGGGTTAAACAGCAGCAGTCTCCACTACAATTCCAGGCTTGGAATTCCCATTCCCATTCCCTATTCCTGACTTCCTGTTTCCCCCACAGGGGATTATTCATGCCACTATCACCCACTGATACAATGCTTTTTAAAGTTATGTAAACAAACCCTTTACTTAAATGACAGTGTATCAGAGACACATAGGCCAATACAGTGATACTCAATCCTGGTCCTAGAGAGCCACAGTGGGTTCAGGTTGTTGTCCCGGCCTAGTGCTATCACACCTGATTAAACAAAAACAAAAACCTGCAGTATTGCAGCTCTCCAGGACCAGGAGTGAGGATGACTGGGCCAGTACATAGATGACAGCATATGAAATGGAGACAGGTAGAGAAGAATAAAGTAGAATGTAACACACCTGGTCCGATACAGAAGCCAGCAATGATACCAACCACACACCCCACGCTGACATAACGCATGAACGACAAGTGGACCTGTGGGGAGAACACAGGAGGTACTCTGTCATTCTGCAGTGTCAAAAAGGTAACAAGAATGCTATTAAGACACACACACACACACACACACACACACACACACACACACACACACCTGTGGATACAATAATCACCCACCCATACGCACACATATAAACTGACTCGTTTATACGTATGTGGACATGCATGCGCGCACACACACACACACACACACACACACACACACACCTGTAGAATGAGGGATATGGTGATCCCAGCACAGCAGATTCCCATAATTACGAACCCCCCGATGATGAGAGGCCTCCTGCCCAGCTTCTCTATGGTAAAACACTGGAGAGAGAGAGAATGAGAGAGAGAGAGAATGAGAATGAGAGAGAGAGAGAATGAGAATGAGAGAGAGAATGAGAGAGAGAGAATGAGAGAGAGAGAGAGAGAGAGAGAGAGAGAGAGAGAGAGAGAGAGAGAATGAGAGAGAGAGCGAGAGAATGAGAGAGAGAATGAGAGAGAGAGAGAGAGAGAGAGAGAGAGAGAATGAGAGAGAGAGAGAGAGAATGAGAGAGAGAGAGAGAATGAGAATGAGAGAGAGAATGAGAGAGAGAGAATGAGAGAGAGAGAGAGAGAGAGAGAGAGAGAATGAGAGAGAGAGAGAGAGAGAGAGAGAATGAGAGAGAGAGAAGGAGAGAATGAGAGAGAGAGAGAATGAGAGAGAGAGAGCGAGAGAATGAGAGAGAGAGAATGAGAGAGAGAGAGAGAGAGAGAGAGAATGAGAGAGAGAGAATGAGAGAGAGAGAGAGAGAGAGAGAGTGAGAGAGAGAGAGAGAATGAGAGAGAGAGAGAGCGAGAATGAGAGAGAGAGAGAGAATGAGAGAGAGAGAGAGAATGAGAGAGAGAGAGAATGAGAGAGAGAGAGAGAGAGAATGAGACAGAGAGAGAAAGAGAGAGAGAGAAAGAGGGAAAGAAAGAGAGACAAAGAGAGAAAGCGAGAAAGAGAGAGAGTAGAGAGAGTGAGAGAGAAATGGGAGGATCAAAGAAATACATAGTCAGACGGATGGACAGACAGACAGACAGCAACACATCATTAATACCTTAACCACCGAAGGCAGAGCAGCCACTGATAACTACATTAGTATACAACCAATCCCCATGGTCGCATGCCTCTTCCATAGACTCACCCCGATGAGACCAGCGATGATCTCTATGGCTCCGGTGCCCACCGTTGTGTACTGAATCTCAGGGGCAGGAATGCCTGCGTTCTCAAATATGTCATTGGTATAGAACCAGATCTGAAGGATTAGAATTAGAAACAACGTTATTGTCCAGCACGACACAAACAGGAGCATGTCACCATCAAGATAAATGCAATGCAACTTTGGAGGAGAGACAAACACACGTTTTGGGCCTGAGCTAAATAGGCACAGGTGGCAAAGCCTGGCACAGCCTGGCAGTAACAGTGGACAACCACTCAGATTCAATTCAATTCAATTTGGGGGGAAGTTAACTCCAGACAGGGGCCCAATCAACAGGAGTAGCAGACGGTGAAAGAGAAAAATCAACACACAGGTATAGACACAAACACACAGACACACAGACACACAGACACACAGACACAGACACAGACACACACACACACACACACACACACACACACACACACACACATACACACACACACACACACATACACACACACACATATACACACACATGCACGCACACACGCACCACTCTGCTGTGCTCAGGGCCAAAACCCGCCACCTGTGAACTTCATTTCCACATCATTATCACCATCTGCAGCAGTAGTAGCGTCATCGTTACCATCACCATCATCACAAACACCATTTCATTGTGTTTCAGCGCTAGGCTTGCTCAACTAGCAATGTGTGTGTGGCTGTGTGAGCCAATTAGCAGCTAAAAATACAGCCAGAAGATGAGGTTGCTAATGAGTTCAGCTCTGTCAGATGGAGTGTGCACTTTTTGGCCAGAGTGCCCTGGTAATCATTTGAATAATGAATGCACCTCAGTAGCATAACTCAGGGAGGGATTTGGCTAATCATATCTATATAAAATTATGACGTTTAGCATTGATGTCAGAGATCACCCTGACACCCCCCACCCCAAACGCACGCACGCACGCACGCACACAGGTAGACTCACAGCACTGATGCCAGGCAGCTACATGTCAATGTTGATTACAACCACATTAAACACCCACACACACACACACGCACACACACGCACACACACACACACACACACAGACAAACACGTACACACACAGACAAACAGACATGCGCACACACACACACACACACACACACACATACACACACACACACACACACACACACACACACACACACACACACACAGACAAACATGTACACACACAGACAAACAGACACGCGCACACACACACACACACACACACACACACTCACAGCATCGATGCCGGACAGCTGCATGCCGATGTTGATGACAACCACACTGAGCAACTGCCAGCGCACGGAGTGGTCCATCAACAATCGCCATACCGACACCGTCTCCACAGATGACAGAGAGCGCTGCTCTTCCTGCATCTCCTCAATCTCTGATTGGATGTTACACTTGGTCCGGTACCACTTCAGAGCTGTGAAAGGAAATACAAAACAGGAAGTTAAAGAACTGTGGACCCCAGCCTTTGTGATTGTGGATGCTAACAAACAAATACAAACAAATACATAAACAAATACATAAATAAACCAATGAATAAGGGAGGAAGGTACACTTCAACACTGACATAAGAAACCTAAGAAATAGTTATGGCACTAACATTACAAAGTTACATTATTGACACTGAACACATTATAGGATGTTACCTAACTAAAGAATACATGTTCGTTCTGGAACCTCCACCACAGCAGATCCTGTAGGCCCTGATCATCACTAAACCTAAAGCCTGATTAACCACAACGTAGTGTAGTGTAGTGTAGCAGAGGGGATTTGGAATCACACTCTCGTGATGAGGTAGCCCTGCCTGCGATATCTTAGCCCGGATGTAGCCCTCGAACCACCAGGATGTTCTCTTGGTATAGCGGTATACATCTGTGTCATCCATGCGATAGGTCCTTTGTTCAAACCCTGCCTGTTCCAATAGCCTATCTGTTCAATGCAAAGCATATCAGTATAGCATAGTCCATTAGCTGCACTGTGACAGATAGCATATATAGTGTATGAAAGCTCCCTCACCAGTGTTCTTTTCTTTGCCCTGAACAGTTTGAGCTAGTTTACCAGACAAGTCTTGGACTTTCAGACCATCTGCTCAAAGCATAGCCTAGCTAGCCTATCAGTTGCACTGTATCAAAGTTTTCAAAATCAGAAGAAACGCTAACAGAACTCAATATTGGTCACTCAAAAACACATTGTGGTCATTTCTGCAAGTATTCTGTTGGTGCCCTGTGACATATGCGGTGCAATATTGTGCCATAGCTTGGATCCTGGGCATGGCTGTTTGCTTGTTTCTGTGCTGAGGCCCTATGGAGTTTTTCACCTCACCTGCACACTTTTTGAAACCCTGTCTTTTATTCGAACTGTTTGTCTTTCACCTGTCTGTTTGTGTGCAAATAAATACAACTAAACTAAAACTAAGGTTGGTTTTGGAAAGGTAGACTGACTTGTCATGGTGGTGTGTGTGTGCGTGTGCGTGTGCGTGTGCGTGTGTGTATGCTGACCTGTGATGGTGGCGTGGACGTTGTGTTTCTCGATCAGCAGGTATCGGGGGCTCTCTGGAAACCATGGCAACAGCATCAGCTGGATGAACGTGGGTATCACTACCAGAGACAGGAACAGGGGCCAATGCTCCTCCTGTAACCATGAAAATGCAATAGTCACAATCACAACCATAACCTGCACACCTTACACCCCCGTCACTGTAACTAGTCTTGCATTGACCAACGGGTGTAATCTCTTGCATTCGCTCTGCTTACTTCTGTGGAAGACTGGAGATATAATGAACCCAGTGACAGCCTTGACATTTAAATACTACAATTCCCATGATGCACTGTACTGTTATTTCTACATATTCCACCTGTAGTGCCTCCTCCCATATCGCTGTAAGAGATGTTATACAGATTGTTGATGGTATTGGGAATAAATATAAAATGTCAAACTGTGTTTTCATCAGTGTTTTTTTTCACAATTGATCCCCATTCACTATTTTCCATTCAGTCTCAAACTTTCCCACAATGCACACCACAATCCACTGAAAATGCATTTCCTCACTTTTATATTAAACATACTGTATTGTATGGCCATGAATGAATCGATAGAGATATGATGTGTAGTTTAAAGTATTTCCAGGAAGTGGTCTGTAGAGCTACCTTTCCCAGAAGCTCATGCAGGCCCAGGACCTGAGCCGAGAAGACGCCGGCACAGATGAAGATACTGGGCATGAGGCCCAGGAAACCCCGCAGGTTCTTCGGAGCAATCTCCCCCAGGTACATGGGCACCACACTCAGAGATATCCCTGCACCACAAGACACAACATAAGGAGAAACTGGGTGAGATATCACATCACGTCTCATAACATCAAGATTTTGACAAAAACTGGTCAAAACAATGTTCCTGTTTTTCATGCGCCTCACCCAATAACCCAATCATCCTAACTCCCCTAATAACCCATTTTTATAATAATAAAATAATAAAACATTTTTTACTCTTTAACTATGTGTGGGTCATGGTGCATGGTTTTACTTTCTGTGTGTGTGTACGTACCTGAGTGGATCCCTGTTACAAAGCGGCCGAAGATGACCATCTCTGGAGAGCCGCAGATCCTGCTAAAGCCCATCAGTGACCCAGCAATGAACACCAGCACTGTAGAGTTCACCACTGTGCCTTTCCTACACACACACACACACACACACACACACACACACACACACACACACACACACACACACACACACACACACACACACACACACACACACACACACACACACACACACAAACACACACACACACACACACACACACACACACACACACACACAGACACAGAAAATCATGAACGTCCACCTCCCATGAACCAGCTTTCATTATCAGAATCAACTAATGTACCAAGACCATTAACTGAAGGCATTATGAATGTACATTATACATAAACACTGGTCAAAACAGACCAGAGTCAAAATATGACTTCTATGACACACAGTAGTAAACTCCACTCCTGATATACAGTGCCCTCCATAAGTATTGGAAACAAAAACTCCCTAGTTGCTATGGCAGTGTGTTTTGGTTCGGGTCACCTGTACACTTTTTTAAACCCTGTCTTTTATTCTAACTGTTTGTCTTTCACCTGTCTGTTTGTGTGCAAATAAATACAACTAAATTAAAACTACAGTTGGTTTTGGAAAGGTAGACTGACTTGTCATGGTTGTGTGTGTGTGTGTGTGTTAGTGTGTGTGTTAGTGTGTGTGTGTGTGTGTGTGTGTGTGTGTGTGTGTGTGTGTGTGTGTGTGTGTGTGTGTGTCTGTACTGTAGGTCTGTATCTTCAGTTGTTGTTTGTTATCATCAGGAAATGAAATGCATGTTCAATTGGATTTAAATCTGAAGATTGACTTGGTCAATCAAGAACTTTCCGCAAAAACTCCCTAGTTGCTATGGAAGTATGTTTGGGGTCATTGTCTTACTGTATGATGAAGCACAATCCAATGAATTTGGAGGCATTTGCTTGTACTCAAGCAGACAAGATATTTCTGTACACTTCAGAATACATTCTGCTGCTGCGTCAGCAGTTACATCATCAATTGAGACAAATTAACCAGTTCTTGTGGCAGCTAAACATGCCCAAACCATAACACCCCCTCCACCATGTTTCACCGATGATGTGGTATGCTGTTATTCTTGAGCAGATCCTTTTTTCTCCAAACGTTCCTCTTGCAATCACTCTGGTACATGATCATATTTGTCTTATCTGTCCACAAGACCGTGGAGAGATGAGACCTGACCATCCTTTTTGAGGATAACTAGTGGTTTGCACCTTGCAGTGAAGCCTCTGTAGTTCGACTGGTGATGTATTCTGCGGATGGTAGTCTCTGACACATTCACGCCTACCTCCTGGAGAGTGTTCCTGATCTGTGGGGCAGTTGTTTCGGGGGGTTTGGGGTTCTTGGTGAGCATTCTTCGGTCATCCACTGTAGAAGTCTTCCTTGGTCTACCAGTCTGTTTGCGATTGCTGAGCTCACCAGTACCTTCTTTGTTTTGAATGATGTTACAAACTGTTGATTTTGGTAAGTCTAAGGTTTTGGCTCTGTTTCTGATTGATTTTTCTGATATTTCAGCCTCATAATAGCTTCCTTGACTTTCATTGACACCTCTTTGGTCCTCATGTTGCCAGACAACAATAACAGACTCCAAAGGCAAATGCAAAGCCTAGAATCAAGACTAGACTCGCTTATGCCTGCACAAATTATGTGATGGAACACATCTGACTAACCAGAAACACCTGTCAAGCCAATTTTCCAATACTTTTGGTGCCCTGAAATATGGGGACTATAATTTCTAGATGGTGAAACCAGGAATAGGAATCTCTACTTTAACCCCATAGTAATTGTTGATTTCAAATCCAAACTGTTGGAATATTGAGCTAAAAGAAGAAAATATGCTTTCCAATACTTATGGAGGGCACTGTAGAGTGAAGGGTGGGCATGTAGTACAGCCTTATGTAGTATAGCATGTAGTACAGCCTTATGTAGTATAGTATAGTATAGCATGTAGTACAGCCTTATGTAGTATAGTATAGTATAGCATGTAGTATAGCCTTATGAGTTCTGCTCTGGGATGAAATTGATCTGGCTATAAATAGGACTGTAAATTGTTCTCTTTCATTTGCATGTAAACGTCCAGTCAGAATGTTTGAGGAGAGGTTAAACAAGCTTTAAGTTGACGCTCTGAGCTCCAATTAATGCAAACACATTCTTTAGCCAACTTTATGGTGTATGCAGGGAATAATAATCATGTGTCCTAAATGGCTTTGGAAAACAAAGAGTCTGCACTACAAAGGTGCAGAGGGGGCAGAGCTAGTGCACTGAGACTGTAGACTCTGAAGGGCAAAGGGGACTAGAGAGTATGTACTCTGAAGGCTGAGCTAGTGCACTTTGAAGGGCAGAGGGGACAGAGAGTGTGCACTTTGAAGGGCAGAAGGGACCAGGGGAGGCAGGGCAGGGTTACCTGGGGTCAAAGTGCACCGGGTCACTCAGAGGTGATGGATGGAGGTACTCTAATGCCCTTAGTGCCAATGGAATGAGAGGTGTGTTTGTGTGTGTGTGCACTTGCGTGTGTGTGTGTGTGTGTGTGTGTGTGTGTGTGTGTGTGTGTGCACCAGACAGGGTGGCAGTGCCCACAGCTCCAGATGCTGCTGTGTGTCTCTGAAGCTATTGATGCCAAGTGACCACCCTCCTGCCTGTCTAGGGGCTTAGTCACTGGCCAAAATGGAAACCAAAGGTCTTCAAAAGGACAGCCCTGTTAAAACTCTAGTCATGCCCTCTTTCCCATTGCAGCAACTTGACCCTAAAGATTATTTACCCAGGTGTGAATACAGTTATTATGCTAGGCAGAAATGTAGCAACTTTTGAAATCCAAGAGATAGAAATCAAAATCAGTATCAGTAGAGTGTGTGTGTGTGTGTGTGTGTGTGTGTGTGTGTGTGTGTGTGTGTGTGTGTGTGTGTGTGTGTGTGCGCGCGTGTGCATGCGTGTGTGCGTGGCCGTGTGTGCGTGCGCGTGTGTGCTTGCCCGTGTGTGCCCGTGTGTGTGTGTGCGCGTGCCTATGTGCGTGCCCGTGTGTGTGTGTGTGTGTGTGTGTGTGTGCCCGTGTGTGTGTGCGTGCCTATGTGCGTACGTGCATGTGTGTGTGAGGGCCTCACCTGCCAAAGCGTGTGACCAGCATGCCCACCATGAGTGAGCCAACCAGTCCTCCGATGGCAAAGACAGACACGGTGAGAGAGTACATGAGAGTCAGAGCCTCTCCATTCAGCCCTGTACCATTACGACTCACTACCGTTCGGTTGTAGAAGTCCTTAATGTACTGATGGAGAGAGAGAGAGAGAGAGAGAGGGCAGAAGGAGGGAGGGGGAGAGAGAGAGAGGTATTATCATAACAGTATTATCATAATACATGACATTACACGTACATTGTAGTATTATCATAATGATTCATTATTATTACTATTCCCTTGCTGTTATTGAATTATTTGTTCTTGTGTTTGCCAATGTAAGATATTTATCATGCGAATAAAACTTATTGAAGCTTACTGAACAGCGAAGGAGAGTGTGGTGCTATCGCCAATCTATGTGACAGCATTCAAATTATGACATCCCAAAACCATCCTCCACAGTATCTGACCAATAAGAAAGCCCCACTCACATTCAGCACTACTCTATCTGACCAATCAGAGTATACACTTCTCCCTCAGAAGGGGGAATGCAGAATTACAGCCAAACTAGCTAACCAAACTACGTCATGTGGCCAACATTGCTCTCTCTCTCTCTCTGCTTCTTCTCTGCCATCACTTTACATGGCCTCTGCCCTGACACAAGACAGCCTCACTCTCTCTCTATCTCTATCTCTCTCTCCTCCTGGCATTTTAAGGTCACAGACTAATCGAATTCCGTTGGCCTCTTCTTGTTATACCTCAGTCTCCTTATCAATTCACCACGAGTACCACTAATTCACCACAGTGGGGGCGATTGAGGATCAATTAAGCCAAACAAGAGGGAGGGAGCAGTGTGACAGGAAGATGGAGAGACCCTTCTGAAGTGTTACGAGTATATTGTCATGTATATTGTAGAGTAGAGTATATTGTCTATTAACGTTTTGTTAAAGTTACTACCATGCTGTACCGAAAGCAAATACCACCAACTTCGGCTGTGTGGCAATTAATGAATATTGACTCTTGAGTCTTTACTTGAGTACTGTGATGAATGGGCTCTAACCATAGCAATGAAATAAGGGATGGTTGGTTACACTTAATTTTACAGTCCACAATTCACCATTTACATACTGTAGATGTCAAATGGGAATGGGATTTTTTAAACAAGCCGTGGGTCAGAGTTGTAACTTCGCTCACGGGCCAGCTCTGGTATGAGGAATGTTGCCCTGATATGTTCCTGTACAGGAATGTGTGTAACAGTTATAGAAATATGCATTTCACCAGAAATGTATGTATGTATATGTAATGTAACTTCAGATTGTTACTATACCAGTACTTTGCTTATTGGCCAACTCTGGCTTGAGGTTTGTAGCCCAAATAAGTTACTGTAGTTGCTGGGTCACTTGGATTTTCCATGAAAATGTTAATTCTGTGAATGCTATTCCACGTCTTTCCTTGCACCCTATGTTCCTCCTTCCTCTCCCCTTACTTTACTAGCCCTAACCCTGACATGAGAAATGTTCATCCACTGCTGGGAACAATATCGCAATATCCCGAGTCCTAGCCAATGAGAAGATGAATCATGCAGTACATTCAGGGATATATCTTGAAATGGATAAATTGGTGGTTTGGGGTTTTAAAGAACCTGTGAAATTGTCTCATACACAATCCCAAGTCACATCCCAACCCAACTGAGCCAACAGTATTTAGAAATACACAGACCATTTGGGGAAATCTATTCCTCTCATCTGGTTGAAAATAATTTGACTGTGGAACACTTGTCAAAACCAGATGAGATGAGAAACATAAAGACCATCTGAAGAAATCTAGAGTCATCTCATTTGGTTTTGATCAGTCTGTCAGTGTGGCCAGTAAAAAAGACTGACGAGATCTAAGCTAATCAACTTGAGATACATCTAGATTTCATCAGACAGACCACCTGTGTCCCAGACTAAGATGTTAACAAATTACTGGACTGATATAACAAAATCTATACAGATTTATTACTGAACACATTGGATAAGAATACAAACTGGTAGCACTATATTGTATATAGCAATATACAGTACCAGTCAAAAGTTTGGACACATCTTCTCATTCAATGGTTTTTCTTTATTTATTAATCTACATTGTAGATTAATACTGAAGACATCACAACTATGAAAGAACACATGGAATTATGTAGTAAACAAAAAAGTGTTAAACAAACCAGAATATGTTTTATATTTTAGATTCTTCAAAGTAGCCACCTTTTGCTTTGATGACAGCTTTGCACACTTCTGGCATTCTCTCAATCAGATTCATGAGGTAGTCACCTGGAATGGTTTTCAATTAACAGGTGTGCCTTATCAAGAGTTAATTTGTGGAATTTCTTGCCTTCTTAATGTGTTTGAGACCATCAGTTGTGTTGTGCAGAGGTAGGGTTGGTACACAGTTCTATACAGTGAATAGCCCTATTCGACTACAGTTCTAATCCATATTATGGCAAGAACCACTCAACTAAGTAAAGAGAAACGACAGTCCATCATTACTTTAAGACATGAAGGTCAGTCAATCTGGAAAATTTCAAGAACTTTGAATGTATCCTCAAGTGCAGTCGCGAAAACCATCAAACGCTATGATAAAACTGGCTCTCGTGAAGACCGCCCCAGGAAAGGAAGACCAAGAGTTACCTCTGCTGCAGAGGATAAGTTCATTAGAGTTACCAGCCTCAGACACCGCAAATTAACAGCACCTCTGACTAGAGCCCACATAAATGCTTCACAGAGTTCAAGCAGCAGACACATCTCAACATCAACTGTTCAGAGGAGACTGTGTGAATCAGGCCTTCATGGTCAAATTGCTGCAAAGAAGCCACTACTGAGGAAGAACAACAAGAAGAAGAGAATTGCTTGGGCCAAGAAACACAAGGAATGGACATTAGACTAGTGGAAATCTGTACTTTGGTCTGATGAGTCCAAATTTGAGATTTTTGGTTCCACCCGCCGTGTCTTTGTGAGACGCAGAAAAGGTGAGCGGATGGTTTCTACATGTGTGGTTCCCACCGTGAAGCATGGAGGAGGAGGTGTGATAGTGTGGGGGTGCTTTGCTAGTGACACTGTTGATGATTTAAGGCAAAATTCAAGGCACACTTAACCAGCATGGCTACCACAGCATTCTGCAGCGACATGCCATCCCATCTGGTTTGTGCTTAGTGGGACCATCATTTGTTTTTCAACAGGACAATGACACCAAACACACCTCCAGGCTATGTAAGGGCTATTTGACCAAGAAGGAGAGTGCTGGAATGCTGCATCAGATGACCTGGCCTCCACAATCACCCGACCTAAACCTAATTGAGATGGTTTGGGATGAGTTGGACCGCAGAGTGAAGGCAAAGCAGCCAACAAGTGCTCAGCACCTCTGGGAACTCCTTCAAGACTGTTGGAAAACCATTCCAGGTGACTACCTCATGAAGCTGATTGAGAGAATGCCAAGAGTGTGCAAAGCTGTCATCAAAGCAAAAGGTGGCTACTTTGAAGAATCTAAAATATAAAACATATTCTGGTTTGTTTAACACTTTTTTGTTTACTACATAATTCCATATGTGTTCCTTCATAGTTTTGATGTCTTTAATATTAATCTACAATGTAGAAAATAATAAAATAAAGAAAAACCATTGAATGAGAAGGTGTGTCCAAACCTTTGACTGGTACTGTATATTATATAAAAATTTGAAATCTCCTACAATGCAACCATGATCTGGTTACCATACATAAGGCTGTATCTCAGCACACTCAACAGTATATATATAAATGGGCCTGTTATGGTGCCATAAGTAAATTATGTTTTTCCCCTGGAGAAGTATTCATCAAATGGAATAACTCAACTGCACTCTTACAAAATACACCCTGCACGTGCATGAAAGTCTCTTCTCACACAAATATTTCCTCACAATATCCATTTCGCTCTTACTAATTGAATGTTTTGCTAAAATATTTTACAGGTAAAGGTCAGTGTACAAAATCCATCCAATGAGATAGCCTGGAATATACTACTTAAATGCAATTAGTCACATTTTCAGACCAGTCATGGCCTGACTGGTTTGTTAAAATGCCATTGATAGGACAAATGTGGACTCAATGTGGATTGTGATGTCTGAATGTTTGTAACAATTGTTTTGTGTTAATAATAATAAAAAGGACCCTAAAGGGACTCTACAGGGCATGAGAAGCAGTCATGTCCAACAATCAGCAAAGCCCCCGAGTAATGTTCTCGGACTGGCAGAAAATACTTAAAAGCATTTAAATAATTTACTTTGATGCCAAAGGCGAGTGGTCTGGCTTTGCCTCTTTGGGTCACTGTCTTCCCTGTTGTGTTCCTCTCTCCTAGTATCTATAGGCAAAAAGTGTAACAATCCATTTGTGAAACACGCAGCTGTGATACGCCCCTTTTGTGTATGACATGTATTGTGTATTTGGGGAAGGATCCCTCTGGGCTTGCCATAGTTAGGAGTTGGGAAGAGAAGTAATGCATGGTGTCCTGCGTCCTTTACTGTTTTATTAATTACAACCACAGTATAATTGCGAACCCAAGGCATGTCTACATTGGCTTTGAAGGTGTTATGGGAGGGAGATTTGGGAGGGGAGCTCAGTGAGGGGACTTGTTGTGCATAGAATACACTTGTCCTCATTTAGCACCAGACCCAGTCTCATCCAGTTTAACGTGGCCTCCACTGGTCCGGGGCTAAACTTGGAAGAGTAGTCCCTGATTTTGACCCAACCTGTATCTGTTGTAAGACAGAGCTACAGTACCCTGGTTCATCTGTTTTTGGACTGTCAAAAGCTGTCACGCTTCTGGAAATTGACATTTAAATGTTTGTCTATGATACTCTCATAGAGCCATGCTCTGTTACAGGCCTGTCTGGGCTACTACCATTGGGCACATCCCTGTCAAATGTGCCACCGGATACTACTCTTTTAGCCTTGCAGCTCATACTACTGAACTGGGAACAGGCGTTTCCTCCCTCTTACAAACACTGAGTTTGGGATGTGCTGAGTTCTCACAGATTAGAGAAATTAAAGTTCTGTTTTAGGGGTAATCCTAAAACTTGCTTCCTAAAACACACTTTAAACATTCTACTCTATACGTTTTTCAGAGTTGTGCACAGTTGCTGTTTTTTCATGCAAAATATGATGTGCCGTTGTTTTATTTATTTGTTTTTGTTTCATTTATTTATTGTCCTTCCCATTTTGTTTCTATCCTTCTAAAGTTAGCATTAGCATTAGCTTTGGAGTGATGACCACCTCCACTGAACAGTCATTCTCCCTGGGCCCAGATGCATTCCTTCTGATGAAGAGAAGAGCCCTGTCCATCATTCAATCCACATTCCTGATGACAACAAGCCCTTCACATACTCAAGACAGTGTGGCTCAGTTGGACGCTTAGATTGTGCATCCGATTCCCGCTGGGAAAAATGCCTTGGCTTTTGAAAAAAATCTGCGAAATATGCACACACACACACACACACACACACACACACACACACACACACACACACACACACACACACACACACAAACAGTGGAAAAACACTATTCACCATTACAGTATATCAGCATTTACGTGTGTTTACGCTCCATTATGTCTGACTTCAGTCATTCCTGGACGTGAATATGGAGTACAGATAGACCAGGGAATATGAATATGGAGTACAGATAGACCAGGGAATATGAATATGGAGTACAGATAGACCAGGAAATATGAATATGGAGTACAGATAGACCAAGGAATATGAATATGGAGTACAGATAGACCAAGGAATATGAATATGGAGTACAGATAGACCAAGGAATATGAATATGGAGTACAGATAGACCAGGGAATATGAATATGGAGTACAGATAGACCAGGGAATATGAATATGGAGTACAGATAGACCAGGGAATATGAATATGGAGTACAGATAGACCAAGGAATATGAATATGGAGTACAGATAGACCAGGGAATATGAATATGGAGTACAGATAGACCAGGGAATATGAATATGGAGTACAGATAGACCAGGAAATGTGAATATGGAGTACAGATAGACCAGGGAATATGAATATGGAGTACAGATAGACCAGGAAATGTGAATATGGAGTACAGATAGACCAGGAAATGTGAATATGGAGTACAGATAGACCAGGAAATGTGCCAGAGAAGTGTGTATTGTAGTGTAGTAATGTAGAGTAGAGTAGAGTAAGGAGGTGAAGTCTGTATGTCTTACCAATGCAGGAGAGTTGACCACTGCCAGGTTGTAGCCATAGAGCATGGAGCTGCCAAAGGAGGTGAGGAACGCTACCGCTAACAATGAGGATGTCAGGTGCTGCACACAGAGAGGGGGGGAGGGAGGGAGGGAGGGACACAGAGAGAGAGAAGAGAAGGAGAGGGGGAGGAAACATGGTCAAAAACAATAACTGACAGACAGATCATTCCTGTCCTTTTCACTCAAGTATGAAATATGTGAGCCTTTGGTCTAGAGGAATCAACTGGACTGGAGGAGTGAGGCATCTTTGACCTGAATTAAACTGGTCCTTCTTGGAGCAGTAGCCTATATGTAGCCAAACACATTCACATTCATGATGACAAACCTTTTCAGACAAAATCTCACACCGCACACAGTGTAAGCGAGTTGAAGTGGTAAACTCACTCCTCAAGTAGCTGGTTAACATCTGGTGTTTCAGAGGGCGGTCACGTGTCACTCAGTGTGAAGCGATACTGTGACTGACCAAACTGACTGGACAGATTTAGAATAGTTCTATTTGGCCAAGGATGGCTTTGAATGAATGTTTACATACTGTACTGAATTAAAGTGATTGACAGCAATCCCTGCCTAGTGTAGAAATGACAGTAGAGAGAGAACCTCTTTGATACCTGACACAGAAGATGACAAGTGACCTTGCAATCATTAACAGCTTGCCTAGCAACGCGCATGTTGCTGGTTCGAATCGTGCTATGGACAACAATATTTGCTAATGATGGTTTGCTAATGCCTTCCCCTGACAACTTAACCAATCAAAGTTAATGCCTAATACTGCCTAACCACCATGCAAATCAAAGTTAATAAAGACAAACTTCTTAAATAAGTCACGCAAATTCACTTATCCTCACGTAGCGTATCTTTTTCTATACTAACGTGTATCAGTACACAATTTAATTAGGAGACTGTGTTGGAATTACTAGGTGAAATAAAGGCATAAAACACACAGGAATAAAGACAAGAATGCATCATATCTCATCAGATTAATCGGTAGATTAATTACTATTAATAATAATACTAGTAGGAAAAATACATCTTTGTATCCACTGGCAGTCCATAGAGATAATATTATACATTATATTAGTATTAAATGGAAAATCAACCTATCTTGGTGACTGGCAGTTCAACCATCTGATTCCAATTGAGGCCATGATGGTCATGTTCAAGGGGTTAGGAGGTGTGAACCACATAGGGACATGCATTTGGCCCACACTTAGGTCAGGTCAGGGAACCTCACCCAAACTTAATTTGGGTGCTGCTAAGTGGTCAGATGCAGTCACTTATGCTCACACACTCACACACACACACACACACACACACACACACACACACACACACACACACACACACACACACACACACACACACACACACACACACACACAGACAGACAGACAGACAGACAGACAGACAGACAGACAGACAGATGTGAGAAAGGTTGTGTGGACTTTGTCTTGTGACATATAATCAGAGAAAACCTCATCTTCAGAGGAGAGAAGGAGAGATTGAGGTTCAATAAAACATCATTATTGAAATTACATATCAGTGGTTATATGTCGGCTTACTAACTACAACCTTCTTCTTAGTGTGGCTATAGCAATTGGACATTTGTGTAATAATAAAATGCCTGAAAATAAATAACTCCTGTATGACTACCTGTATGACAACATATGGGGACAAATAAAGTACTGTGTCATAGGCTTGACATTGCTCAATTGAAATTAAGTTTACAGGATAATGTCAGATACATGTTTCAGTTCTGATACAGTTTTGTGGGCTACAATGACTATCTTGATTTCAGGAAAGCACTTCATTTGACAGTAGCCTCTTGTTGGCCCACGTCAGGCATGTTTACCAACTATATTACAGCAAACAGCAAACATAACTCAAGACACGCTGGTCAGGAAACATCATAGGTCAGGGAAAACGAATAATACATTATTAGCAATTATTAAACAGACCATAAAACTGTGTTAGTAGTCAATTAATCAACTATGAACAACTTACCGACGTTATTTTCCCGGGCGACGTTATCAAAACTTCTTCAGCCATTTATGAATGTTTCATTAAAGAGTTCCACTGAAACTTTGGGTTTATGAAAGTAAAAGGTATTCAAACTACTTTTTTTCATGAAGCCGCCGCTGGTATCACCGCAAAGCTCATCTTGAATAGGCAGGCGTGGTGTTAGTTCAGAGTCAAACAGGACGGCCCCACTACAAGTTGTACTGAAGGGTGGCCTTTGCGATAATCTACAGCGTGTCGGTACTCTCCTCCTCCTCCCCCTCCCCCTCCCCCTCCTCCTTCTCCTCCTCCCAGGAAGCGATGCCTTCCGCACCAACCAGTGTCATCACATGATGGTGAGCAACGTGATTCCAAGAGAAAGACTGCTGAAATCAATTAGCTAACTGAATTTACAAAGCCCGGCACAGAGACTGGACAGAGAAGAGGCAGAGGGTGGTGAACAAGGCTACGGTAGGCCTACCGATAGCCTTAGATAAAAGCAGGGCGAGACACAGCTCCTTCTGTGTGGAATATTAGTATCTCAGTATCTTATTACTGATAGGCATATGCAGTGCAGATAGAAAACCATGTGAACCCTTGCACAGAAAATAAAGCGCATTTAATTTAGATCCCCCCCCCCCCCCCCAATCAATTAGGACAACATTCTTCACACTTTTTAAGTGAAAGTAATTAATAAATGTTGACAAATATGTTAAAATTACAAATTAACATGTGTTGTGTGATTAAAGTATGTGAAACCCTGAGTCAGGACTCCTATGTGAACAATTACAGCTTTGAGACTTTTCAGATAAGTCTCTCTACCAACATAGCATACTAGACTAGGCAATGTTCACCTGTTCTTATTGGCTTTATCAAGTTGGTTGGAGATAGTTAATGGACAGTAATCTTCTAGTCTCCCCTCAGATTTTCAACTTGGTTTATGTTCTAACTGTAAATGGCACCCTCACAGTCATTCACTCTCTTTGTGTTAAGCCATTCTATGGAGTACAGTACATCATATGTCAGTATCAAAGCTATTTTGCTAAATTTAGATGTGGAGTGTCCCCTCTTGCTATTGAAACAGGTAGATATACAAACTCTCCTCTTGATAAACGTGTATTTTTTGTAATAGTGGATCCATTGAAACTGAAGCTCATGCTCTACTTAACTGGGTTATACAATGACATTAGGGATGATCTCTTTCTTCAACTGTCTAGTCAAAATGGGATTTTTAATGGTCTTGATGATAATAAAGTGTGAGAAATGTTAAATGGTAAAAATGGTGTAAATGCATGTGCCAAAGCCTGCCATCTTATCCTGCAACGTATATGTTTCTTTATTAATGCCTAAATGTTCAATTATATTTTATAAATTGTATTTTGTTTTTGCATATATGTGTATAGATGATTGTATTGTATTGTATGTATTATATATATTGATACAAATGACCTATAGATTATGTATTGTATTTAGAGTATTGTGTCTCAAAAGTCTTTCTGAGTGATCCACAATGTGATTTTTAAATCTGTATTTTTGTGTTGTTCAATTGCTGCATTATTCTGCAGTGACACTAAAATAAACGAACTATCCATCTATCGGCCAGTTTTGAGGAGTGACTGGGATATTGTTGACCCATGGCTAGTTTTCTACTCTCATCTGTGGCTCTTGTAAAGTCACCATTGGCTTCACGGCAGCTCAACTTTGGAGGAATGGCCTGATCTAGACCGCACTGTTCACTTGTTAATGATAGACAAGAACCTTTCAGAGATTTTGTTTTTAATATAAATTATGTAAACCACTATTTTTGTGCATAGATGTCGTCCATCCAACAATTGTTTAACTTGATAGGATAATTTGAGTGATTTGTACTAATAAGGGGTCCAAGCCCTGAAGGGGCGACGCCCCTATTGTTATTCTACGTATTATTATTGTTCCCCACCGATGGAATCAGAGAGGGGACAATGATTCGGTTGTAAGGTTGTGTAGTGTACTGTAGGACCCAGGCGCAGAGATGAGGCAACAAGAGAATGCTGGTTCAAGCCTAAAGAAAAGGGTGTTTAAGTATGCTGCTCCCTCTGCTTGGAATCAGTTGTAAAATTACCTGAATCTTCGGGAGCTTGTTTCACTGGCAAGTCATTCTAAATGACTTGGAGGCAGGCACATCTGGCTGTAGATGTTTTGGCTGACTCATATTGCCCCTGTTTGATCCCTAATGTTGATTACTTGTGACGAATATTGATGAATATTTTTGATATTTTTGATTCTGTAATCTATTCTTTATTTTCATTGTAAATTGTTATATGTTTTTTTTTTATGTTTGCAACCCTGTTAGTTGTGCTGCTGCCTGTCTTGGCCAGGACGTTCTTGTAAAAGAGATTTTTAATCTCAATGAGACTTTTCCTGGTTAAATAAAGGTTATAATAATAATAATAATAATAATAATAATAATAATAATAATAATAACAATAACAATAACAATAACAATAACAATAACAATAATAAATAGGCCACTTTACTTGAGAGTATCCACAGTAACGTACACCGCCTTCTGGGCCAGATGGAACCGTGACAGTACCCCCTCTTAGGAGCGGCTCCAGCCGTGGAGCCAGAGTGACCACCACACAGTCGACTGGTCAATGACCGCCAGGATAGTGACCACCACACAGTCGACTGGTCAATGACCGCCAGGATAGTGGCCAGCCCTTGGGACGGAGGTAACCCCATGATGAAGTCCAGGGACAGAGGGGACAAGGGCCTCTAGGGGCTCAGGCTGAAAACTGGTCCGGGCATTGGCCTGGGGCTCACGTTGGGCGCCGGTCTGGGACTCGGGCTGGGACTCGGGATGGACACCAGTCTGGGGCTCGGTCTGGGATTTGGGATGGGTGCCGGTCTGGGGCTCGGGCTGGAAACCGGTCCGGGCGATGGCCTGGGGCTCACGCTGGGTGCTGGTCTGGGGCTCGGGCTGGACTGCGCATTGCCGCAAGAGCTGCGTGGTCCAAAACCACCTTTAATCTCGTAGCCGGTTTGTGCTGACGGGCTTTTGCGTATAAGAAAACATTTATAAGAAGGGTATTATTTTTATTAATGACATTGTGAACAAGGACGGTAAAACCATGTCACACAAACAACTAACAAAAGGTATACAGGTGTATGATCAATACAAATGTATAACCAACTCAACGCAGCTTTGCCACAAAAATGGAAGAGGCAAATACTTAAAAGAGAAGGGAATGCCACACATTAAAAACACAAATGGCTTAAAATGGTTTATATAAACCAGAAAGTGTACCAGTTTCACTTAAGTTTAAAATACTTGACCACTATGCCATATCAAATTCAAGATAGTTGGAAACAGATTGTTGATGTCCAAATGCCATGGCATCATGTTTATAATTTAATACACAAAACAATTGAACAAGTGATGGGAAATTGTTGTGTCTATATACATGTATTATATGTACCTTGCCATGTGAATAGCTATACAGTAAGTAGAGCGTGGTTGTTATTTTCTTTCCATGTCCTCCAATTAGGGGAGGGTTGGGGTAGGGGGCTGCTCTAGACTAGCCTAGCTTCTGCCTATATGGTTAGTAAGACATGACTATTGGACAGAGACAGCAAAGACAGGAAAAGTACAGTAGGAAGGAATGTGTCAAAGGGGTAGTGGGCCAGATTCAAACCCATGTATACACCAGTGGAGGCTGGTAGAGGTAAACATTTGATAGGCTCATTGTAATGCACGGAATGGAATGAGGAATAGTATTGTGTTTGATACCATTCATCATTCCAATCCATGCGTTACAAT
Organism: Argentina silus; assembly: GCF_951799395.1. NCBI lineage: Eukaryota > Metazoa > Chordata > Actinopteri > Argentiniformes > Argentinidae > Argentina > Argentina silus. The sequence continues at coordinate 3,008,227 of NC_139653.1, read as the reverse complement.
GAGCCTGTCTTCCAATTTCTACCTTCTCCAGCCTCCACTGGACTACACAGGTATACAGTATGTGTGCACTGGAGGCAGCGGCACTAGCCACTAGACCACCCTAGGCCACAAGAAGAGGCTGTTTGAGTTATGTTCTATCACGTCTAGTAGTCTATATCTACCGTATGACAGTATGACTGAAAGCCTCAGTGTTGTAGCACCTTGGACACAGACACTGGCCGGTATAACACACATGCTCCTCTGAGAGACTCAGACATGGCAACTATGACTCCCATCTAGGGCAACATGCAGTTTTGTAAAAAATAAATTATGACTTCACATAATACACTATTCATAGAGACTTTGTAGCCTACTGTGCTGTGCTCCGGCCACTGTACCGCCCCTCAGACATGTGGGTCTCAGAGAGAGAGAGAGAGAGAGAGAGAGAGAGAGAGAGAGAGAGTGTGCGTGCGTGCGTGCGTGCGTGCGTGCGTGCGTGCGTGCGTGCATGTGTGTGTGTTTACTTTTACTTACTGAATCTTTTGTGGCTGCCACTGACTAGAGTTTTCTAATTAAATCAAACCTTTTGAGGGTGTTTTCACCTGAATGCCAGCTGCACACAGGGGCATTGTTTAGCAAGAGCTATTTAAGACATATACTTTTAGCAGGAGTGTGTGTGTCACATTTAAAGCCATGTACATAGAGGATGCTGTGGCTCTTGTAGGCTGTGTACAATTAAGGTAAACATTTTAGGTACAAAAAAATGGCTGTGATCGATACGACTCACTCCCATGTTGGCTCTCTGACCTGTGTGTGTGTGTGTGTGTGTGTGTGTGTGTGTGTGTGTGTGTGTGTTTGGGGCGGGTGGAGGGGGGGCTGCTTCTGACTAGTTAGACTCACAAACCCTGTTCTGGTTCGGTTTAACAGTAGCTACCTTCTATCAGGCTACAAATTAAGCAAATTAGTTATTTGGATACATTTTTTATAGACTAATTGACTCCCATATTCAGCTGATGGTTTGGCTGATTGTTAAAACGCAAGACCTTTTTCCGCTCATCTCCGCTCTGTCTTTCCGTCTTTTCTGTCTTTAGATTCAGGGCAGTGTGGCTCTCATTAGGGTCATCAGAAAACTGTGCTTCTGTACAAACCCGATACCAGTCCATTCACCTTCGCCCTCAGCCAATTAGGCCCATATTCACAAAGCATCTCGAAGAAGGAGTGCTGATCTAGGGTCAGTTCTGCCTTTTAAATCATAATGAATAAGATGATATGGACAGGTGGGGGACCTGATCCTAGATCACTCCCACTCTGAGACACTGTGTGGTTATGGGCAGTGTTTGATTTCATGACCTCCTTAACTCTGCCTTATAGATCTGAAATGACTGGGTAGGTATAACCGATAAACTCCTCCTCGTTTCCTCCATTATACTTTTACCTATTCAGTCATACCAAATCTGTGAAGAGGAGTGGGTGAGTTGTCACTTTATTATGGATTTATGAATTCAGAGCTCATGCAAGCACTAGATGAGTTTAATCTATTTATACACAAGATGGATGGAGAAATTATTTCGATGCTTCGCAGTAAAGATGTTCTCTTAACACACACACACACACACACACACACACACACACACACACACACATACACACACACACACACACACACACACACACACTATTAACTCTTAACTTGAATCTGATTCAAGTCTTGGAATAGAGTGTGATCACGGTTTAGAAGTTGCAGTGTGTCAATAGTGTAACTGGATCATGGAGGCCCCCTAGTGGCCCTATTGCGATTGGATAGCAGTTGGAGTAATAATAGGATATACAGACTCCTAGCCTCTATAACCATAGGTTCTTTATATAGAATACTATTGGATTGGTGCAGAGGACTAGATGGAGCAATTACCACATCACTGATTCAATATAACTGATTCCTATCCTTTACCTTTACAAGAAGTACCTAGGCCTGAACCTTGTTCCCAGTGTTACCATGACACTACACTTAATTCTTTCCCCACATTCTCCATCCTCTCCCCATGTATCCC